>NW_022195352.1:0-198521 GCF_008641045.1 Pistacia vera | reverse complement strand
TCTCTCTTATTTAACGTTCAATTTTGTTGATGCGAGATTCTAACACCAACTAATCAACACATGCGTAACATTGATTGGTCAAGAGACACACGTGATTATGGGTTGAAAATACGAAATAAATGCAATGAGAGCTTTTTAAAGTGGTTCGGATGCTAAGGTAGCAAGTCCTACGTCCACTGATTTGTATTAGTATTGTGGGTCAGGTCGCAACAGCGGACTGACTTACAAATGATTGGAAAAGTAAATACAAGTTTTTTCAGAGAGAGAGAGAGTTCAAGTGCAAAATGGCCGAATCCTTTTAATGAAGGGGTCTTCCTCGTTTTATAACGGGATGAATGCATGTAATCATCATTAAATCCATGGGTTGGTGTGAATGTCAGGACATAATCCAGCTTTACGTCCCATTGTCCACTTCCCAAGCTGATTTCACGCGATTTGGAGTAAGGAAATAGACACGTGGGAGCTTCATGGCGCTTGGCAGGCCTGACGTGCGCTTACCGTTCTGACGAGAGCAGGTCACACTTCATCACGTGACTTTCCACGTCAGCCCTTGTTTTCCCAGGCATAACAGAAGTCCCCTAGTTTTTAAGGTTTGAGGATCGAACCTTGGAAACTAAGTCGTGCCGCAATTGGAGGTTCTGGTAATTTCGACGCAGCTAGGCCATCAGAAGGATTCCTCGACAACCGGGTGTGGTCGAGGAACACCTCTGCGCGGAAGTCGAACTGCCTTTTTATCCTATCGAACTCTTCTCGGGTGAGAACCGAGAAGACGTCAAGGGATGTGTCCGCGGGAACGTTTCGCAAAGACGAACTGGTTCCTTCCTCGGGTCTGGACGTTGACGATTCCATTCCAGAGTCTACAACACTGACAGATAGGGTCATTTTAGCCATCACATGTTGTCCCGCACGACGGCATGGGACAAATTCCTTAAACCCTAACAGTAACTCGAGCCGCCATCCACGGCTTGAATCCGGCAACAATGTCGCGTCTCTGATGAAACACCGGGAGACCCAACGCCATTGCCCACCAACCAAACACGAAAAAAAAAGGAGAGGAGGGAGAAAAATGACCTTACCTTCTGAGGCGCGTGACCAAGGCCGGATCTTGTTTCAGATGTCTGAGAGGCGCCAATCGGAAAAGAAGAACGTCCGGTTTGTAAAGGCTTGTCACTCGAGGCAAAAGGGATTTTGGTGGTATCATTTGAAAAATTTGGGCTTTTATATGGACTGCGAACCGACGGTTACCACCTCTCGGAATCGAAACGACAGCCTTCTCTCTCTCTCCGCATTAAATGCGCCCCACGTCGCATTCAATGCTGTGATGAGGGTCGTCGTTTCAAATGTGTCGTGCAATTAATGCTATCAAAACAACGCCGGGTCAGCACACAACGCTTTAATACGCTTGTCAGATGCCTTAACACGTGCAGAGTGCCTGACAGCGCGGAAACAGGTTCATTGAATCTCCAACCCTAAGGCACGGTGAGGAATGTCCGATGAATCCAGGTCGCTAGGATGATGATTGTCAGGTCGTTTAGGCAAAAAATTGTGCGAGGTCGTGTTCGCAAAAGGCCCTGTCCCAAGCTTCTTCCATTCAGGTCGAAATTACCAGAACCTCCAATCGCGGCACGACTTAGTTTCCAAGGTTCGATCCTCAAACCTTAAAAACTAGGGGACTTCTGTTATGCCTGGGAAAACAAGGGCTGACGTGGAAAGTCACGTGATGAAGTATGACCTGCTCCTGTCAGAACGGTAAGCGCACGTCAGGCCTGCCAAGCGCCATGGAGCTCCCACGTGTCTATTTCCCTGCTCCAAATCGCGTGAAATCAGCTTGGGAAATGGGCAATGGGACGTAAAGCTGGATTATGTCCTGACATTCACACCAACCCATGGATTTAATGATGATTACATGCATTCATCCCGTTATAAAAAGAGGAAGACCCCTTTATTAAATGGATTCGACCATTTTACACTTGAACTCTCTCTCTCTCTGAAAAAACTTGTATTTACTTTTCCAATCATTTGTAAGTCAGTCCGCTGTTGCGACCTGACCCACAATACTAATACAAATCAGTGGACGTAGGACTTGCTACCTTAGCATTCGAACCACTTTAAAAAGCTCTCATTGCATTTATTTCGTATTTTCAACCCATAATCACGCGTGTCTCTTGACCAATCAACGTTACGCACGTGTTGATTAGCTGGTGTTAGAATCTCGCATCAACAAATTTAAAAATCTAAATAGCATACGAGAAGGCAATGACATGCTTCCTCTTTTAAAAGAAAAAATGGCTAGAATGAGGGATACTTATAGAAGTAATGGGTTTCATAAAGAAAAAAAAAAATTTTAAACTTTTAAAAGTGGTATTTTAAGAAAAGGGGCTTATTCATATAAAAAAAATGGAGACCAAGAAACTACATTTAAGTGACTAAGTGGTTCGATAAGGATTCTTCAATCATATTACTCAAAGGTTCATGAGTTTGAGTCCTTACTCGGTTGCTACTAGGGGAGCCATTGGAGCTCTTATCCTGCTGATAGTTCTAAGGTCCCGAAAGATTAGTTGAGGTGTGCATAAAGTGGCCCAGATAACCTTAGTCATAAAAAAAAAAAAAAATGGAGACCAAGAGAATCACTCATTTATAAAATGAGTTGAATTCGAATTATTGTTACTTTAGAAGAAAAAAAAAATCAATGGACTTAAATAACACCAATCTTTGCATGCGGCTTACTGTTGTCCATTTATGACAAATTGTCAACTTAAAAGAAGTTTTAATGTCGTTGTAACAAGAGTAAACCCAAGGTTTGCCTTAATGACTTTTCCACTCAAAAATTTTAAAAATATCACTTTCTCACCCAAAGGTAATACTCTATTACTACCCAAAGCTGATTCTAGCCGATTCAGACAGCGAAAATTCTCTCCATCACCACTCTTTGAACCTCTAGTCTCCTCTCTACAAAACCCTTCTCATTCTGACACCTGATTTCTTGTCAATTGTCAGCCACTACAAAGTTAGGGTTTCATGTTCTTAGCTTATTTCTAACTGATTCTGGCAGCGAATATTCATTGGTCACCACCATTTGATCCATCAGTCTCCACTCTACAAAACCCCTCTCACCCTAGTTCTGATAACTCGGTGAACGCTGGTTAAGAAAGTGAACTGGATTTTGGATATTAATGAAATATAAGCTTTAGGTGGGAAAGTGGTATTTAGGAAATAGAGCTTTCACGTTTCTGTAAGTGTAGTGATCTTTCTTTCTCTAGTCACTTGTCTTTCTTCAACTGGAGATTTTTTTAACTTACTAGTTGGGGGATGACTGACAGATTAAAAACATTTTCTAAGGTGAATGTTAAATCAAATAGAAATATAACCGATTAAAAAGGGTAGTTTTGGATATGATTTGCAAGACTTAATTTTATTCATAGATCTTACCTAAATTGGGGTTCAAAAAGAGATTTTGTGGGGCTCAAGCCTTAAATAACACCACTCTTTTTTCTTTCTTTTTTTCCTTAATGGATCACACTATTTTGCATTGGGAAACGTTTTGGCCCCCATTAAGTTTAGAGTAATACTATTCATTTTAAATTTTTGTCCCAAATTTCACAAATAAGACGATGTATCATTATATAGTTTATATAATTGTCAACCACGTAGCCAAAAATAAAATATAGGGCATCAAAGTTGAAAGAACAATCAAGATTTTAAATTAAAATAAGTACAAGTTTTATATTTATAAAATTCTTATTAACTAATACATTTATAATTTTCCTTGATGGGATATTTTGAAAGCATGGTATAATTACTTCATTATAAATTCCAAGAACTCATATTCTCAAAAAAAAAAAAAAAAAAAAAAAAAAAAAACAAATTTTACCGCCCCCCCCCCCCCCTTTCCGGCATTTGTTAACAAAAATAAAATCACAAATTATAAATTCAAAATTACAAACTCCATTACTTTGTATAGGTAGATTCTCAAAAGTCAAACCAACCCGTCGGTTCCGGTTTCAATCGGTTATTTTGAACACCCCTAATGTGAATAATACAAAAACTCATCAAAGAAAAAAAATTGAGTTAACAATATAAAACATCCAAATTTTTAATTTTTTATTATATTATATTTTAACATTTCTAAAAATATGTGAATAAGATAACAATGGTATTATAAACTTTTTATTCAAGAGTCTCACTTAACCTATTAAACTATTTATATCTCATAGTATTGGAGATAAGTGTAATATATTTCAAACCTTGAGGATGACGGAATACAAATAACCCTTTTAAAATCATGTATATATCATTAATTAGATAGTATTCTTTAAAAGAAAATAAACATTAAATTAAATATGATGCTGTCAGAAAATCATGGAGTTTATGCATGTGGGAAATTATGATAGCCGACCTAAGCGGAACCAATCAACACAACGATCGGTCGAAATGATGGTCAAGACCCTCCTTTTATCCCACACACACGTACACCCACACAGCTTCTAACATCATCTAAAAGAGCTAGTGAATATTAAACAACAACATAAATGGAAAACATGAATATAAATGAAGAACATGCATAGAAATGAAGAACAAGAACATAATAAATGAAAACATAAATATTATACATGTTAAAGAACATAAATTAAAAGCATATATGAGATCTTTTGCTATCTATAACATGATCAGAGTATTACAAAACCCTTGAGGTTGAGGGAAAGTTAGAAATATGAAAGAAACATGGAAGAATTATAGTAAAGATGTGTAGAGAAAGTATGGAAGTGTACAGAAAATATAGGAGAGAAAAGTGAGAGAAATAAACCAAAGTTTTACAAAGTGCCTCCTCCTCCCCGAGAAGGTAAAAGGCTTTATGTATAGATACAAGGGATCCAACCACTCATAAATGAGTCATTAAATACAAGACTAACCTTTTGGACTTTGGTTTTTTTTTTTTTTTTTTTTTTAGCCTACAACTCTTGACTTTTTACAAAGGATACGGGAGATATTACATTGAGATGGCAAATTACCATTTAGTCCACCCCTATTTTACATAAAGGACATAACTATTTATTTCAGCACATGCGGGTCGTTAATCGTCTGACAAATTGGTAACGTGCCACGAGTCTTCATCTTGGAAGTCGAGACAACCCATTGATTGTATCCAGTCAGCAGGGATTTGTCGAGGAGATGTATCTGGATGAGTCTCTGAAGAAATGTCTGGAATCTGAGATGTTGGCTTTGCAGATGTACTTGGTGCATGCATGTATTGTTGTCGCCTAGATTTACGGAGATAGTAATTACGAGACTGCTGAAGCTCTTCTTCCTGCACAGTATCTGGCTATGAGTCCGAGTACCGCCATTCTGGATAGGCTGAATCGACATCGAATTGAGCATTGAGGGAACGTATGCATGTCTGTTTGGCTTGGAGTAATTTCTCAGTGTAATCTAGAGGAAAGAGTTCCCACGGAGCATCATCGTGAAAGGATGGCCATAGTGCATCTGGAATGATCTGAGGTTTTTCAAAAAGGATTTTTTGAATTGATCTAGTCTCAACAGGATGATCAAAAATATTATGGACGAGGTCATATGAATAAGACCGATGAAATGTGACTTGATGCTGTGAAAAATATAGGCCATCAGATCTGATGGAGTGATGTCTGTGAAAAAACATGATAGACCATGCCATTTTGGTAGACATAGGACCTTTGTCCCAGGCCTGTTGGTGAGCAAACACAGATTTCCATTTGTTTAAGATTTTGAACCATTGGAGAAAAGTCATCAAAGAGCGTAATTCAGGGGTTGAGGTTGACTGATATTGGGAAATTATTTTCAACATATGATGAATCGGGAATTGAATGGCAATGTGGTATTGGTGCAACATATACCAAAAGAACCATAATAATTCTTCTGGATATATGGTTTCGACCTAGAGGTAAACAAAAGATTTTTGAAAATGGGTGATCTAGATGGACCCCTAACATATCATTGTAATGGCCGCTTTCTACTCAAATACTCATAAAACATGTACATAATGAAATACATATAAAATAGCATAAAAAGGTTGGGCCCAAATTTTTCTTTTATTAAACATATACATTCTTTATACAAAAAGTTGTATCATGTACAAAAGCATCAAAAACAAGGTGGACAGTGTAGCCATTTCCTTTCGCTTGCCGATGCCATCCAACTGTGCCTCACCTAGATCCTGCAAAAATATGGAAAACAACGGGGTGAGCACAACTAATACTCAGTAAGTAAATCCTCTACTCATCTATCCCTGTAACTCTCCTCTCTAATTCTTTCCTTGCATTCTCGTTTACTCCCCTCTTATACTTCTCTCTATTTTCTCTTTCTCATGAATCTTTTCTACTAACTCTCTTTAGTAGTCACGACTCATCTTACCGGAGGCACGGCCGGGACTCGCTCCCGCTTTACGTGACTTCTCCTCATTCTGCCGATCGGACTTGGTTATGCATGGATTCGGAACCTGGCCATGTGTGTAAATAATCTCTCTCTGGGTACTCTGGGTATAGCCCTCATCCGCATGCACTCTCACGAGCTACACCACTCTTCTCTCTCATACTCATGCCGCTCTCTCAATGCGGCGTACATGCGGGAATACTCTACCCTACTCACGGGTTCCCCATCCAAACCTACTCTATTCTTTTCTCTCTTTCTCTTAATAAAGCTTACACTCAAAGTTCTCTACTCTTTTTCCTACTCTTTCTCTAATGCATAATTAGTGCATGTGGATGATTCATGCCATTAATGCACTCGAAATGAACAAATGCAATGTTGCTCCAAATTGTCATTCTGCATAGGTCATACTAAAAGAGGCATAACTTGCGTTATATACATCGGATTGCTATGTTTTTGGTCTCGTTTTAAAAACTTAGAGACAGAGCTATAACTTTATGTTTTGGTCTAAACCCAGTTCAATCCGTAAGATACCCAAAAATTACTCAGAAAGTCACGACTGTGACAGGGCAGTTTTCACTTAGGCATTTCATCAAATAACTCAGTGCATACCAAAGCTTACTTATCTATACTCTACTCTTCTCTTTAATCATCCAAAATGGGAGAAAAACTCCCTCATATAGTCAAATTTCTGTCAAGGAAAACACTCTAAAAATATTCATGCAAACTCTCCAACTTCAACCAATTTCAATCTCTCTTCAACATCAAACACTTCATAATTAAAGTGTATTCAACAACCACAAAGCAAATATGCATCTCAACTAAATTCTCAATAACATAACATACTTATACAATATAAATCTCTACTCAAAGGATTTCTCAAATCTCAACTTAGGTTGGATTTACTTACCTTGTGAAAAAGTGATCTCTAGCATTTTTCCTTTCCTTTGTTGTCTTGTCTTCTCTCTAACTTAACAACAACAACAAGACAATAATAATAATATAAGACTTCAATATAACCATAAGCAAAACTCACATCTAAAGCAAGAATCCTTACCTTAGGATGCTTGAGATGAAATTTCTACTAAAATACCTAAAAGCTCTCTTAAACTCTTAGAAATTTGGGAAAATTGAAAGGAAAAAATGAAAGGAAGTAGAGAATAAGAATGGCGGTGGAAATGGATGAAAATGAAGGGTTTTATTCACTTGACGCTTCTTAGCTATATTATAACCTTTCTTCCCATTTTGCCTGTTCTTTCTTGGAAATTCCATCTATATTCTTGATTCATTTCACTCACACCCCCACACTAACCTATTCTCGATGAAATTTCCTTACATTTACTCCCCACTTTCCTACTAATTAGGGGTAGAAAGGTCATTTTTACCCCTAGAAGAATTCTCTAGAAACTCATTAAATTTTCAACTGGCTCGTCGCTGCGGTGAAGAAACTTCCGTCCCCCCGACGAAAAGTTACAGAGTTGACACCGCTTACTCAAAGTCAACGTCACCGCGGCGAAGACTGCAATTCTAAGAATCCTCAAACATCAACCAATTTTCAACATACAAACTCAATTAAAACAAATCAATGAACATTTGAGCAATACAACAAATCTTAACTACGTACCTCAAGCGGGGCATTACAATCATACATGGATTGACCACATTTTTCAATGCATTGAGGTTGGTAAGAAAACATGAGGGTAGTAGCATTTTCATCAATGTACACGTCGAACAAGGTCATCGAATTCAGGAGGGACGTCTGGAGTATGGTTTGGTGAAGAAAGATGATGAACAGGAAAACTAGACGGTTAATAGTTGGAACATGAACATAGAAGAGGTTTGGATCTAGGGTTCATGAACCAAGTTGTTTCGGTTTGGGTCTGGATAAATAACTGCAATGTGTTGGTGTGACCTTGATATGCTGGACGGTGAAGGAATATTTACTGAACCATTCTGCCCAGCGAAGTAACTGTGATGCGAAACCTTTTCTTGTGGAAAAGAAGCATTTGTCAAAAGACTTCATACCGTTTCAACAAAGAACTGATGTCAACAAGGTGGAATTCAAACCTTTCAATGGCATTTTTTGCTGCTAATACTTCCTTGAAAGTGAATGATAATGTTGTGCTTGTGGTTGAATTGTCCACTCTGGTATCCGCACAGATGTCGTACCTTGTCCTCATTTGTTCAAAAAGCACTGCACCCCAATGAGTGTCACTAGCATCCATCTAAGAATGTGTTTCCTTGAAGAAGGAATCTTCAAAGGCTGTGTATGGAAGGATGCGCGCTTGAGACTCTTGATTGCATTGTCTACTTTTCAGACTACTGGAGGATTCTTCTTAAGCATCGAGAAAGTGGAATAGTGAAACGAGAAATGTTGGGAATGAAATGCGCACTGTAATTGGCCATTCCCAAGAATTGTTGATTTTCTTTCTTGGTTGTGAGAACATCGGGAATTTTTGCAATCATTAGCAATATAAGGTTGAAGATCATACTTGCCATCAACAACCATACCAAGAAAATCAATCTTTGTTTGTCTTAACGCATTTTCTTCTCAGAGAGCATGATACCATAAGTGTGGATGATATCAGCAAAGTCACGAAGAAGACGTATATGAGATTCCTCATCTTTTGAAAAGAGAAGGATATCATCGATATAAATGAGACATGTATGCAGAAGGGGAGCAAAAATCTTCGTCATAGCTTTCTGAAACAGGGAAGGAGCGACTTTAAGGCCAAAAGGCATGACTGTCCAATGGAAGTGTTGGTTAGGAATGCAGAAAGCAATCTTGTGACGATCATCAGGATGAATTCCAAGTTGCCAAAATCCAGCTTTGAGATCAAATTTGGAAAACATCTTTGCATTATGGAGATTTGCAAAGAGAACTTGTCTGGAAGGCAGGAGAATTTATCATCACGAAGAAAGAAATTTAATGGTGATAATTAATAACAAGTCTGAGTTTTCTCTGGCTGTTTGTACGTTTATTGACATAAAAAGCTTCACATGCCATTGAGAGTCTGTGAGTTTAATCAACTTTGAGATAAAAGCTTAGTACATTCTTGTTGAGCTAGAGAGATGTTCTGGTGACATGCCGGAATGACTAGCTTTAGTGGGATTGATATCTTCGCTCTGACGAATGGAAGACGGATAAAGAAATCTGAATTCTTCCATAATGGATAAGCACTTTAGTGAGAAAATCAGCATGAGAATCTGCGCAAGAGCGGGAAATAAGCTGGGTCTTGATCTGCTCAATAGGATTGCTTCAATCTGGAATAAATTAGGCTGAGTGGTCAGGATTGGAAAAACATCTTGTACCGAACACCATCAAGGAGGATTCAACCTAGAACATATCTTTACCAGGTAGATCGGAACCAAGAACTTTAGAAAAGTGAAACATCCTGGAAAATTTGGATTTTAATGGGTTTGCTAATCAGATGAGTAGTGAAAGTCTCACTATTAGCAGTGTAGAATATTTCCTGATGAGGTTTCCACTGAGAGGCTGGAAGGATTATGGTTGATAATAGTACGAGTAGCACCAGTATCAAAAAATGCTATGACTGAAACGAGATTTGAGTATTTTGTGGGGAAGCTGAACTTTGCTGTAGTATGTGACATGAGAAGGCTAATGATGGAAAGGATTGTGGTGCTTATTGAATATGGTAGAAATAGTGACAATCATCTGAATCAGAGAACTTAGTATCAGTGGCTGCAAACTGGAAAATAGTGTTGAAGTGAGTTCTTCATCCATGGAAAACCAACTTTCAACATCATCATCAGAAAAATCTATATTTGTGAGCTGAGAAAGTTGTTGCATCATTTTGACTGATTGCTCTCGCTTGTTTGGACAAGTTTTGGCAAAATGACCCAGCGATTGCACAAATAACACGATTAGACCGTTTGCCTTTGCGTTTCCTTTTCTGAAGAAACTTGCGGTGCTTGAAACGTCAAAATTATGTCTAGTCGCAGCATTAGGGTGAGGAAACCTGATACGTCTAGAATGAAACTTCTTCTTGGTAGGACAAGAACATGAGCGATCTGATTTGCATTTGATCTGCAAGTCTGGTCATTGACAAACCTTTGTCAGCTGTTTAGAACGCTTCAGATAATGGTCAAAAAATTGTTTTTGAGAACAGAGCTTTTCCAGAGCAAGAATAACAAACCTATAAATTTCACCAAGAGAAGTGGATCCAAGTTGTTTGTTCTGGGACTGCATAAGCTTGGTTGCTTCATGACTTAGGGATTCAGGAATTGATGCCAAAAAGGCTTGCTTCATGTTAGGATCATCCATACCCCTAAGTATGATATCGTTTTACCATCTCTTTGTAATGCCTATCAAGATCTTTCTTTTTTAGAAAATAGCATCGCATCTTAAAATATTCTTCTCTGACCTGGTTCTCATAAAGGTGAGGTAATCTACAGAATTCATCATACAGAAGATACAGAGCTTAGTTAATATTTGGCATTTGGATGAACAAATTTTGTCTATACTCCTGAAGACTTGTCCACCAATCACGGAGAATGCCATCAAATCTAGCCGTAAACTACGTAAGTACAGTGGAGACTTGGGCATTAGGTTTCAGCATCTTAGCTTGTAACCAGGCCTGAAATTCATACATCCGAGTTCTCCATTTGTGTGAAAGAAGATCATCAACGGTAAAAGTGTGGAGCTTTGCTGAAGCTGTATAAGAGTCACGTTCAACCGTAGTATGACGAGATTGTCGATACATAGGCGGAGAGTTTGGAATGGAATCATCACCTTCAGGCATCTCATCATCAACCTCAGAAACAACATGTGGTCTTGACGATTTGGTTTGATGGGTCATCAGTTGGGGATAAACATTAGGATGTTGATCAGAAGTATTACTGTCAGAGTCAAAGCCACTTTTAAATGATTCATCAGTCGAAGGTATATCGGCTTCTGATTCTGATTGGAAGGTAGATAGAGAATCTTGAGAAATACCCGAAGTGGCAAGACGTTGCCTTTCTGCCATGTCTCTCAAAAAAGAGCTCATAAAATTGGAAGAGACAGGATTTTCTGAAGAGTCAAGATTAGCAGAAGGTTGGCGGTCTTCCATCATCATTATGTGCATTGGAGCCTTATCCTTAGATAAAGGACGATGAGGCTTAGGAGATGGAGGGCCTGAGTGACTAAAAGAGAAAGAGTCAGGAATATCAGCGGATAAGGTCTGCGGTCTAGCAGAATACTTTTCTCGCTTCTTTTGTTCTTGTTCCAGCTTGAGCTTTTCATCACGTTCTTTACGGAGTTGGGCATATAACTGTTCAGTGTTGCCAAAAACTTGAACAGCACCAGAAGGTATAAGAGGTGAGACCAAAGGTTACCATTGCCGTCGCCTACCACCTGTGTTTACTGTTGATAATGTGGGGGGTAATCTTATTACCTTGTTAGAGGGTGTTATTAAAACATTACCAGGGTAGATTTTTCTACTCATTTTGCCCTTAATTAAAAAGCATTTTGGACACAATTGCCCTCAAATGTCTACCAAATAACAATTACCCAGCCCCTCTACATTTGAGAAATGAGCTAAAACACCCCAACCACAAAAAAGTTTAAAAGTTAGCAAAATATCCCTAACCACCCAAGACCACCGTCGGTCGTGACTCACTATCATTGACTGTGGGCCGTGACTCACCACCGTCGACCATTGGCGTCAGTCGCCGTAATGGTGCATGACTGATGAGATCTAACCAGTCATGCGTCGGTAAGGCCTTTTCCAGCCATAGATCTGAAATGACTAGATCTGGTGTTTCTATGGTCGTTATGGCCAAAGATGTGGTCGTGAAACAACCACAGATCTAGCCATGAAATTACCATAAATCTAGTCGTTTTTCAACCATGGATTTGTGATCCATGGCCATTTCCAGCCTTGCCAGCGCAAGTCGGCCATATACGGCCAATCGTGCGCCATTCCGTCAACTGCCAGCAGTGGCTTGGGGTGGGTGGGAGTGATTTTGCTACAAATTAAAGTTTTATATGGCTGAGGTGTTTTAGCAAAATTTCAATTGTAGGAAATTAAAAGCAATGATTCAAAAAATAATAATAAAAAAAATATTATTATATTAGTATTTAAAAAGGAGGGTAATTTGGTAATCTATATAACATACCCACCCATTTATCCTTCCAACAAAACATATTATACATCAATTTATTATAACCAACCAAACACATTTTCTAAACATT
The DNA here is from genome assembly GCF_008641045.1 of Pistacia vera. Lineage (NCBI taxonomy): Eukaryota > Viridiplantae > Streptophyta > Magnoliopsida > Sapindales > Anacardiaceae > Pistacia > Pistacia vera. The sequence continues at coordinate 185,926 of NW_022195352.1, read as the reverse complement.
CTCAGTAATCTTTAAGATGATATTTATTTCCGTTAATATAATATACCCCTATAATAAAATATTATATGACCCAAACGCCTCCTATAAAGTAGCTTTCTAATTATGGCCGTCTAATTCATTAAAAATTACATATCGGCCCCAAGAAAAAAAAATTCTGGCTCAGCCCCTGGATTATATTAAATATATTTATTCACTATGGATTTTTTTTTCTTTTATTCATTGAAAGATTGCAAATGATTCATGACAAAAGTTTTATTTAATTATTCGTTACGAGAGGATAATAAAATGTTTGAATGCATTGATATTTATAGAAATAAAAAAGTGATTTGTAGGCAATATAAAAGTGAAAAAAGGGATTAGTTGTAGGATATTCAACAGATCCAAAGATTAGTTGAGGTGCACATAAATTGGTTCGGACACCCCGGTTACCCAAAAAAAAAAAAAGTGAAGAAGGGATTGATATAATAAACTTTGGGATAAGATTATAAACTAAAACATGATTTATTGATGAAAATAATTGATCTGATCATTTAAAGGGAAAGTGTATTTAATAATGGAGACTACCGATCAATTAGGTGGGGGTTGCAAATCGCTTCCCTTTCAAAAATTTAGATTAAGGGTCTACCTTGAAAACTTTTGAAGTCTTCACATTTTTATTTATTACGATGTTTTTTATTTAAAATTTTAAATAAAAAATATATATTATTTTTAATTAATTGAAAATTTGTCTCGCTCTTACTTGAATAATGTAGTCTAATTTAATCTCCACACAAACAAGTAATTTTAGCGTAAAACTAGCATGTGTTATTGAGCGGCCCAGTACCCGACCGGCCGCGTCTTTAATGCCATGCACAGTGTCTTATTTACTGACCACCGGCAATAATAACAGCATCAAATGTCGACCAAATCCCCTTTTTATTTCCTTAAATTACTCTCATCTAATCAATTCACACACAAATATCATACATCTATCCAATCAACAAATTATCCAATGATCGTACGAACCATGATTCCAGAACAAAATTATCCCCAATATCCTAACACACCCGATCAAAAAAAAAAGGAGGTGATCAATAATCGAGGCACACTTTAATGGTCATTGCTGAAGTCCAGCTGTAACCCAATCACTATCAACTTCACCTCCAGCTTCATCATGTGATTATCTGTCTCGTTGTACCAATGCGGCAATGCTTCTGAAACCAAACATAGCCCACTTAAAAACCTGCCCCCTTCTATTTTTAATTGGGTTTTTACTCTGCAAGAATTTCCATGGCTTCCTCACCATCACCGGTCAAGCTTCTTATTTTCGGTTTAATGATATACATTTCTTTGAGTCCAAAGGTTCAAGCTCAGGTTGATGAGGCAAACTTGAAGCTTATGACAGAGACGATTGAATGGCCGTTATCAATGCCTCATGTGTACGAAGAGAGTTTGGATGAGAATGAAGAGGAAGATAGTTTAGAGGATGATGAGGAAGGTGAGTTTGGTCGTAGATCACTGTTCTGGCATACAATGAAGTACTACATTTCGTATGGAGCTCTAGCTGCTAATCGAATTCCATGTCCGCCTCGCTCTGGAAGGTCTTACTACACTCACAACTGTTACAAGGCTCGAGGTCCGGCGCACCCTTACACTAGAGGTTGCTCTTCCATCACTCGTTGCAGGAGATGAGAATTAAGATCGAATGTATGTTCGATTGTGTGTGTGTGTTTTATATTTAGTTTGTACTCATAAGTACATGTTTGTTTTACTTTCAAATGTTGAAGATTTGATGAGTAATACTTGGACGAGTTCTGGGTATTAGTGCAGTTTGGAAAGTTTCATGCTGTATTAGGACGTGCTTAAACAACTTATTCTAAACTAAGACTGGTTTTTGCTGATTAATTAATGCGGTTCTTTACTTTATTTAATGTAATCCGTATGCTTTCTATTGGTCAGACAGAGCTTATTTTTGTAATGCATTTGATTTGATTGTTGCTTTTGATAATCTGATCTTTATAATATAAGCTGATTAACCCAATTCAGGTTTCTCCATCTTTCTCCGCGAGGGTGAACCAAATCTTTCATAATCTTACTTGCCAATAATGTGTATCAGTAACCAGTAGCCAGTAGCCTTGTGGACGACAAAGCTTTAGGTATTTGGGTGGATTGTGGTTATCTTATCTACCACATTTGTGGGTTACTGTAGTGTATTTAATTTGTGGGTTACATTGGGTTAGTAGTGGGTTTAATTTCTTGAGACACGCACAAACTAATTCCACAAAATTTGTGACTTACATTGGGCATAAGCCGGCCAGACACCCTGATCAGTTTTTGAGGGGAAACTTAATTATACGTAGATAGATAAATCAATTTGTACTATAGAATCATAATTCTAGTTCTAAATTCAATTAAATAATTAATGATTATTACAAGAAATCTGTAATTGTAGGGTTCCTCGTTAATATCCCAACTACCTTTCCGGAAATTATTTGTGCTAGAGATATCTTTTATTAGAGTATTAATTAGTGTAGGTGTCAAGTGTCCCCAGTGCCTTTATATATGTTGTAGGACTAAGCGACATGTTTTCACCCGAGGTTTGGTGAAATCTTAAAGCAGATACCCGCAGTTCCTTTTATTCCAAATTTTTACTTCTTTATTTTAACAATGGAAGGCTAAAATAGTCTTTACTCTATTTTGATATTAAAAAGACAAAATAACCCTAAAAAACCCTAAATCTCAAATTTCTCTCCACCACCACCTTCACCTTTTCATCTTCCGCTTTCTCTCATCTTTGTCGGCGTCATCGCCAACCATTTTCTGGCCCTTTCCGGTGATGAAGCCCAGATCTAGCGGTGACTATCCATCTCCCTCTTACATTTCTCCATTTTTTTCTTCTTCACTGTGCGATTTTGCCTTTCCCGTGAGTGCAGCGCCCAACCACCTGATTCCGACGTCGCCGGACACCCCCATCACTTCCCCTTAACCAACACACCAAAACCCCTCTCACCCTCATCCAAGAGAACCCCTTAATAGCCGACCACCACAAATCTACGGTTTGCATGATTTTTCCATTTTCCCGTCGATTTCGGCAACAGAAATCCCTCCCGTCACCGCCATTCACCTCACCGGCCTCCCCTCTCAAAAATCCCTTCCATCCCTAACAATCGTTTGGTCACCGGTCACCGTCCATAGCTTCCCCATCTCTTCGCGCGACAGCTGGGTTTGAGTTGATTTGGAGCCTTTGTTTTGAGTTTGATTTGTCACGTTTTTGTTGTGTTTTGGAGTGAATTTAATTTGTTGATTGGTTGTGGGTTTTTTTTTGGTTGTTTTCCCTGCTACTGCTGATTTTCCTTGCCATTGCCGTCGCCTACCACCTGTGTTTTGGAGTGAATTTGATTTGTTGATTGATTGTAGAGTGGGCCGACTGCGATGGTGGTTTGGAATGGGGGTGGTTTGGCCGATTGTGGTGGCGGTTTGGGATGGGTGGCTTAGAATGGACTATGGTTTGGAATGGTGTGAATGGCAGTTTCGTAATAGCTTGTCACAGAACCAAACCGCCACTAACAACGTTCATTTAAGGGTGGAGATTTGGAATAAATGAAACCGAGGGTATCTGCTTGAGATTTCATCAAACCTCGGGTGAGAATATGCCGTTTACGCTATGTTGTAGTGGCTAGATGGTTGGTAGGTAAAGGTTGTTGCAGGTGTTTGAATTTCGTAAAGAGTACATAACCCTAAAGTTTTTCATTGATTTTTTAAATTAATGGCATCTTCCCTAACTCTAGGATTTGTACGTGTAGGTAATTAAAGTAGCTTGATGAGAAGTCAGATATTGAGTGGGCCATGCCGTCGTGGGCGTTGGTTAGAAATCACTGCAAGTAAAAGAAAGAGCAAAAACGACATCGTCCCCCCTAAAGATTAGCGAATTACCGAGTGTCCACCCTCGTTTCATTTATTTCTATACAATAACACTATACTTATAAAGATTTCCATACAAAATAAGATAGTAAAAAATAAATAAATACTTATAAAGATTTTTATATAAAGTAAGATAGTAAAAAATGAATAGAAAAATAAAATAAAAAATTAAACTTATTAAATTTACTCTTTCATTCATTTTTTTACTATGTCACTTTGTATGGAGATGTTTGTAAAATTTCTTTGTAAATATAATGTTACTCATATTCCTCTTAAAGTAACAGAAAATTGTATTTTCTAACGTTAACGGTTAAAATGGTAACTCCAAAACCCCTATGATTTTCAACCCATTACACCGCCGGCTCCGCCGTCGGCCGTTCAACAGGCTCCTCACTGGTTTTGACCACCAAATTCGACAAGACTTAGCTCCCTATCACCATTTGCCGCCCTTGACCTCCCTCTGCCGCCGCAAGTCAGTCACTTATTGTCCCATTGACTTTTAGACAATTGTTTTGGTTATCTTCAGGTTTGTTCTGGGGTTTTTTCAAATGGGTGTTTGGTGTTTTTTTCGTTAGACAAGTGTTTTGTTTGATTTTAATTCATTAATAATGATTTGTAAGCTTGTAGTTTTTTAATGGTCTTCATGTTGTTTTGAAGAATCTGAAGTCCGGATTTGCTTTTGTGTTGAAGGATGTGAACGTGAGTTTAGTTTTTTGTTAGACTTTCTTCGAACAGTTGGCGTGCCAACTTTCGAAGTTGCAGATGGGGAGCACCGGCAACTGGTAATCAATCACACAGATACACACACAACAAAACTACTTCCACCTTCAATCCAATCCAAACAGCCATCAAAAACTCGAAAATCGCAAACCCCAAGTCTTCCAAATGGCGAAATCCTAAATGGTGGGGGCGACGACCAGCGGGCAATTGGTGTCAGGGAGGATAGGGCTTTTAGAGGTGGGAGGTCGGTGAGATGATTTGTGATCGTGGGAGGGATTTCCGACGCGGGAGCAGTCGGAAAAGGGCAAAAATCGTGCAACTAGGTGGTGGTGGCAGTGATGGTGGCTGGTATGAAGAAAAAGATGATGAAAGGATAATTTAGTAATAACACCATCAGCAACCGTGTCAATACTTAACTCTCACTAACGGCGTTATTTTAAGGGTGGGAATTTGGAATAAATGAAATCAGAGGTGTACACTGTCATTTCGCTAAATCTTTGGGTGGGAACAGCGTTTCCTCTAAAAGAAATGCAGGTGACATTTCACGCGTATCTTTAATTCATAAGTACTACTTCTAGTAGGAATGCTTAAGAAAGTTTGGGAGTATCTACCCAATCGATTAACGGCTTCAAGTACAAAAGGTGGCATCATCAGATTCATCAAAAATCTCTTTCTATACATCGCTCAAATTTCTGTTATTAAATAGCTAATGAAGACCTCACTTCTGGATTATTACCTTAATATTGTGTAGCCTTGAAAGCGTTCAATCCTTATTCATCTGTAAATGGTAATGGAGACACTGCGTTAGCCTGCCTACCAAAAGCTAAAACTGGTAACTGGCGTTTAAAGAGCAAGAATTCCTCGTTGGTCAGTGAAACAGAAGGGATCTCATCGCCTTATCTGGGTTAATTTTAGTTTCTCATTCTGTGCAGTTCGCAACAGCATGACCTGGGAACAAAGAAAGATGCAATACATTTATTTAGTTAATGAAGGAGAAGACATTTGGGTAATCATCGGCTAAGAATAGAATGGTGTAGACCCAAAAGGAGTCCGCTAGGGTTGAATTAAGAAGAAGCCCAACTGAAGAAATCCAGCCCAATTCAGAAAGAGTCTATATGGCTGACATGGTAAAGATAGCTAACAAAAAGCATGGATATGATATGATATGTAACTAACATTTCTAATATTTTGAATATAGAAGGGATAGCTGACATGTGATTTGTACATTTCTCCATTGGTATTAATAAAAAGGAATAGGAAGGCCTTTTGAAAGGTGAAAAAAGTACTTCATTGGTACAGAGAATACAGCCCCTAACGCTAAGGCCTTTCCCCACCATTTACAGTGCCCTTCATGAAACACGGTTTGCTCCCCAACAAGATTAATTCCATGTTCTTCATGGAAATTAATATCTGATTCTTGTTTGCGTCGCAACCGCTATCATCATTTCTCATTACACAAACAGATTCTATCTTTTACACTTTTACCATCACTCTTCCTCCAAACTTTCTCATAATTGTCCACTGCTTGGCTTCTCTAATATGATAGATTTATTATGTTTTTTCAAAAAAAAAAAAAATTCTTATTATATGATTTTACACTTATTTGAATAGGTAGTTTGGGTTTATTCAATCCCAAGAGGTTGAGCTAGTGATCACAAAGGTTTACTCTCTTCATTGATTTTTCTCGGTTTAAACCACTTTGGGGTCTACCAAATTTATGACTTACCTTACTAATTGGGTTTGTATGCTATTCAATGAGCTCCGATGATTAGTTAAGGTGCACGCAAACTAGCTCAGACGCTCCAATTACCCAAAAAAAAAAAAAAAAGTTCCGATTATTCTTTAGAACGACTAGATGTAGGGGTGGGTTGGGCTTAATTTGTGATAAATATTGATTTAGATGACAACTTGGGTGGGCTTCAGTCCAATAGGATGGGCTGACTCAATCCGTGCGCAAACTTGTGGCTTACCACCTTGGGGCCTACCAAATTTGTGATTTACCTGACTCATTGACTTTGTATGATGTTCAATGAGCTTCGATAATTAGTTAAGATGCGTGCAAACTTGCTCGGACACCCAATTACCAAAAAAAAAAAAGTTCCGGTTATTCTTTAGAACGACTAGATGTACGGGTTGGATTGGGCTTAATTTGTGATACAAATTGATTTAGGTGACAACTTGGGCGGGCTTCAGTCCAATAGGATGGGCTCACTCAATCCGGGCGTTTGGACACAGCTTGCGATTCTTAAAGTAGAATGAATTGCTTTAATCCGATAATAATTCATTGGTGAAGCAATTGCTTTAATTAGTAGTGGTTAAGTGTTGTTAATCGTCTGTAACGGATGGTCGATCTTTTTAGTACAAATTTTGTCCCGGTCGCAACTAACTGTGTTAGTTGGAAAGTGGAATGCCTAACATTGACAATTTCTCCTGTAACTAACGTCTAACAAACATATATATAACAAATTTGCATAAATAGTGCATGTTTAACTATAAGTCATACTTGCAATTGCCTTCGATTGTAACAAAAAACTGTTTGAATATAAATTGTGAAAGAGATGAAATCTGCATGAAACAAAATCAAATTTTCATTTAGACTTGTAGGATATTCAACGGACTCTGATAATTAATTAAGGTACGTGTTTGGACACCCCGATTACAAAAATCAAATAAAATAAAATTTTCTATGAAAATCGAAATTCATAATTTTTTAAAGAATTTTTGAATTGAAATAGTTTTCGCGTTAAATAAGAGATGAAAATTAGGAGGTAATAATAGAGAGTTCATTATAAATCATGGTTGATATTAGATTTGAAATAACATTTCGTAAAATAATCAAACAAATGGTGAGTTGACAAAAATTGATGTGAAATGTGAAAGTAGAATTACTAGTGTCACAAAATAATACATCAGCGCTTACGCCCATAAACGCCTAATCGTAAACTCGTGGACACTATCAAAATTGACGGTGAGTCAGAAAACATTGATATGCATCCAGAATGGGAAAAACAGTAAACAAAAAACCATTTGACCCAAATTTCATCCATACCCAATTTTGCTTCCTGGAAACTCTCTTGTATTTTTGGTCAACTCCCATTAACAGTATATTACTTGAGCGAGCGTTGAAAGTAGACAAAATTCGTATTGTCAACATTTCTGAACCTTCTAAACGTGCCCAAAAGTGAAATTACCTTGTTCTTTCGCTACTCTGAATGGTCTTTTGGAGTTTATCTTTGGGTTGAAGTTTAGCCATAAACAACTGCCCTACAACAATTTAGATAGTCATTTTGATTCTTTCTTCAATATATAAAAAAATCTCACCAAACAAGCACCGATGCCCCATGATTGGTGGATCAAATCTATTAGATGGACCCGAATCGGCCTCTGGCCCCATTTCTGCAATCTTATCAAATCTGAACCAAAACCCCCCACCTTATAAAATTGCAAGAGAAAACAACCAAGCAAGCCTTGGTATTTTGGTGCGTAGCAACATTAAATATTTAACGGAAGGATGGTTCACAAAGGGTCAAATCAAACAGGGCTGGCTAGTGGGTCAAGCACTTGAAGAATTAGAATTTGAAGCGCTCACATGAGCCATAGCCCCGTGTGTTGGGACCCATAAACAAATGGCTGCGTGCAAATATAGTTGCAAATTGACCGTTGATGCACCAGTGGCCGCATTTGGTGCATTGCATGGTATGTTTTGTTTTTGACTTTGGTGGCTGCTACTTGCTATTTGCTAATCAGTTGGATTTGAATTCCTATATTTAATAAACATGATATGGACCTGGACGGTCAAGTTCACATTTTACGTGAATTGACTAATAATATTCACAAGCCGAACCGAAACGTCGGCTTCTCCAAAGGGTGTTATTGATAAGAACCGACAAAATCCCAACTTTTCCCCTTTCTTTTCCTTGGGAATTTGAAGCTATGACGGCAAATCACCAGATTTTTTGGGTGCAACTTACACGTAAATGTCAATAAATCTTTATAAAAAATTCTAACCATAATAAGATGCTAATTAAGAGTTAGTAGATTAACAGGTGGTGACCTAATAGTAAAAGAGTAGAATTTTTTTTTATAAATTCTTAAGTTTGAGTTTTCTCATATATTAATAGAGATGGTTATTGGAGCTTTTACCTGACGATAATTTTATGATTCTAGAGGATTAGTTAAGATACACACAAATTGACCCAAACACCTTTGATGACAAAAAAAAAAAAAAAAAAAAGAGTTAGCTGATTAAATACTCTCCCTTTTGTTATTCACCTAATAGATTAATACAATTTTATAATTCAACATACATGTAAATAGTTTGCAATACATTCACCATTAAATTCACCACAATTAATTTAATGAAAACAATTACAGCCACATGTGAGTACAATCATGCTTAAAATCTGTATCTGAATGATGAAAAATCAAATCATTGTTAAGTGTATTGTCACTATTTATGAAAAGGAACTGGAAACGGGAAAAATCATTAAGATAATGAGCTAAATCTTTTTCTATGTCAATGCAAGCTGGTGCCATACAAATAAACGTGACCCATGTCTATGTCCATGGTTGATATAAATTCTTAGAGATCCTGCGATCCCAAATCAACCACCTAGCAACCTAACACTTTTACACTTAAAAAGTTGAAATTCCCATCATGTTTCAATAAGCTTTCTGGCACATAAATCTCATATATTACATGGTTTTCGTTTTCGTTTTCGTGATAACGACAACAAGGCAATTAATACATTGTCTTCACTTGAGCCCAAGTTTCAGCTATCGAGGTGGACTTTCAGGTACAGGATTTACAATTCATCAACCAATAAAACTGGTGAAGAAAGTAGTTAGGAGGGGGGGTAGTGCGAAAAAGGCAAGCACGTGAGATGAGGTCTGGAAATTTTAAGTAATAAAAATGCTGAAAGTGAATGTGAAATAATAAAGAAAAACATGTGTACGTGAGAAAAGAAAGAGGAGGGGGGCGGAGGGTTGGGTCCCAACTCCCAAGGCCGAAAATGCGGTGCCAACAATAACAACAGAAACAGAGTTAAAATATTGGAGTAGAGAACGTGGTCACATGGATGGCTAAGGTTGGCAGGGCTCTCTCTCTCTTTCTCTAATATTTTTGGAGCGAATTTTGTAGTGATTGATGTGGTACAAGTTGTGTGTTGGGGCAGTCTGAATTTAGAAAGTTGCATTGCATATGGTTGTGATTTAGAGGTAGAGTACATGATCTGCAACATACCCACTTTCTTTGACAGTTAATTGGGTTCATTGCTTCTGCATATGCTGCCGTCTTTGCTTTAACTGATTTACCGTATTTCATCCCTTTTATATATATTCTTATCTCTTCTCATTTCATCCCCTGCAAACCTTTAAGATAGGGTTAGCTATTACACTTTTAAATATAATTATAACAATTATATAAAAAAGAAAAACAACATCCCTTTTTTTTCAAGTAAAAGATGTGATGATAATACTCTGGTTTCCAACCTTTTTTTTTTTGTGACTGGGGGTCTTTTAAATATAATTATAAAAATAATATAAAAAGGAAAAACAACACCCCTTTTTTTCAAGTAAAAGATGTGATAATAATACTGTTTTTTTTTTTTTTCCTTATTTGTCATCAGGGATGGTCGGGCTAACTTGATGTACCTCAATTAATTCTTTAGAATTTTAAAGTCGACAGTCGGATAAATCCATTTAGTGGTTATTCTTATTAACAATCCAAGTGAATCGAACTCAAGACCTCTTAAATAATACATTCAAGAGTCTTAGTTAACCGTTGGGCCACCCAGTGGTGGTTCTGCTTTCCCATTTCGCCTTATTATGTGATAATCAAAGTTATCCAATAATATAAGTGCCAACTTTTAGTAGAGGAAATAGAAGATTTTGAAAGAGAGGCACAGCACTAAACAGAGATTACGCATAGCTGTTTCTTTTTAGTAAATCCGTTTTTCCAGAATACCCATAATATGTGAGCTGGTGAAGTGTTGATGCCGGCAATGTTCTGCAAAAACAAGATTCTCCTGAGATCCTTTAAAAAGAAGTCTCGATAAAACTAAAATAAATTAAATAGCGAATTAAGAAGAGTAAAAGTGAGTGAGTAGCTAATTATTTAAAGCATAGTTTTCAAAGAGATGGATTTGGGGGTTATATGTTAAGTGTACATGAGACACGCCTGCAGGGATTTGGTGTCTAAAAGACAGCTACATTGTATTCTGCAAAAGAATCATACTCTTTCTCAACTTAATTGCATTTCTTTTTAATTTACGTGACACATGAAAAGGAGGTTGAAATACAAAGGAATGTGCGAGAAGAGAAGGAAAGGTATTAAATATAATTTACATAGTTGATTGTGGTTCACACAAACACGTTTTGAACTGTCATCTACCGTAAGTATAAAGAAAAAGATTTGTATTCCTTCTCTTTAACTATACCACCTTTAAACCGTGACGGTTTATTCTAACAATATTTTGGTTTCTTGTGTGTTTTATAAAAATATAAATGCCTTCACATGTATACCACAATTCTTTATACAGATTAACAACATATTTATAACAACAAATCTGTTCGTAAATCTATATATATATATATAATCTCTTGTGACCCTGAAATTATGGTTGTGTAAGAATTCTAGTGGCTATCCCTATTAATACCTAAAAAAAGATTCAAACTCAGGACCTTTTAAGTATGAATGGATATAAAACCCGGCCACGCGAGGACCCGTCCCGACCCGGCTTGAACAAGACGGATTTTCCCCGAATCGTTCAGGCTTTGGGCCAAGATCGTGCCTAAGATTAGCCCTGGAATTTGGGGAATAGCCGGGATAGGTCTTGCCTCGGCCTTGCCCGGCTCGGCTCGGCCCGACCCGTATATATATATTAATTTTAATAATTAAAAATCAATCATATATATCTATATTAATTTTAATATTTAAAAATCAATCATATATGCCTATAATAATTTTAATATTTGAAAATCAATTATACATTATACAATGATAAATTATAATTATGTAAGTATTTTATAAAACTATATACAAATAGGTAATAAATAAAACTAGATTAAATATAATAAATCATTATATATATATACAAATAGGTAATAAATAAAACTAGATTAAATATAATAAATCATTATATATATAAAACAAAAGTGATACATTCGACATTATGTATTATACATTATATATGGTATACATTTGACATTATACATTGTATATTATATATGATATATACTATATAAGTATAATGCATATAACATATATACGTTGTACATTATAATTTATACATAATATGCTATTATCTATAATCTTACGTTAATACATAATATATATGTAATATATTATTTGTTGTTTTGATTGATTATAATGAATCAATAAATCATTATAATTTTTTTTGTCTCTCATTGAATCATTATTTCAATTCTATTACCTAATTGCCTTTGTTATATTGTGATAGCTATTCATTTAGAACTTCTTATAATATATATGATTGTTATTTATTTAAAATTTATTATAATATATATGTATAATGTATCATATGTAATACATTATATATTGAAGAGACATTATATGTGTTAATTCTTATTACTTAATACAATAATACATAATATTATACTGTTAATATATAATATATTTATATATATGTATAATGTATTATAATTTTAATTTTAATTTTTGGATTCATTATAATCATTAATCAGGGGCGGATCCAACACTTATTGAGGGTGGACATTTTAACAAAAAAAATATTAATATGTATAATTTTTGGATTTTGGCCTACCCTAACAGAATTGTTAATTGAAAAAAAAATATTAATGTATAATTAGTTTTTATTTTAGCCTACCGTAACAGAATTTTTTGGATTTGCTATTGATTATAATAAATGTTTAATATGTATATTATATATTTAATTTTTTTTTTTTTGTTGGTATATATAATTTGGAGAAAATAATAATAAAATTATCAAGGATACAAAAAAACAGAAAACCCCCAAATAGGGAATTCGGGGAACATGCTTTTTTCGGGGAATCCCCAAATGCCCCGAACGAGCTTTTTTTGGGGAATCCCCGAATCCCTCGAATGGGCTTCGAGCCAGGATCGAGGAATCCCATTAGGCTTTCGGGCTGAGGCCAGAGATAGGGGTCCACGGTCCCACTCTGACCCTTGCCCATTCCTACTCTTAAGTAATACACCCAAAAGTCATTGTCAAACTGTTTGGCTACCCAGAGGTTGTTAATCTGTAATATTTAACTCTAATAGTTTATAAATTACAATAATACTACACTCACAAATCATTCTCATTAATTTTCTCTCACAAACGTGATGTGTCAGCTTGCAATGGGTCCCTCTTGACCAAATATGAGCTGCCACATAAACATTTATGAGAGAAAGTTGTGAGAGACGTTTATCAACCTATTTTTATTCTATAAATTAATATGATATTACCAAATATTAATAAGGTTTATGCTTTGAGTTGGTGGGACTAGAGTCCGCCCAAACAATAGCATATAATTCAAAGGAATGACTTTTATTTGAATTTTAATGGAAAATTATTCTGTTTCTCAATTGAAATCCTTGGAAACAAATCAAAAATCAAATCCATTTTCCTCTAATTATCACATAAATCAATTAAATTCCTTTTTAATAATAATAATAATAAATGAAAGACAATCATTAACGAAGCCCAATCATGGAATAATCACAAAATAGGAGGACAGTGATTAATGACATAATTAGGTAGTAATCTAATCCGAATATTCCAACCTATCACTATCCAATCCCCGGGCAGCCGGGTTAAAATAAATAAGAAATCATCAATTAATGAACCACGTTTCCAAAGTGGGGATACTTCTTGTTCTGCTTCTGGTCCAAATTCAGAAAACGAGTCCTAAGCAAAGGCAAAATATCCTTGCCTATCACGTGCATTAATTATACTTGCACACAACCAAATAAACAAAAATAATAATAAAACACTTCCATTTAATATTACAACTAATCCAACTAGATTCTCCTGGAGTATAAATATCTTAGTACACCTCTTCTCTCTCCCTACAGTTGCCGTGTCTTGTGTTGTTTTTACTTCTTTTCTTTCTTTCTTTCCTACTCGAAGAGGGAAACCGAAATACAGACTATAAAAATAAAAATCCCCAAATTATTTTTCTAATGGAGTTGCCAGCCATGGATTGGGTTCGAGGAGACGTTCTTGGTCATGGCAGTTTCGGGAGTGTAAGTCTGGCCGTACCCAGAAATAATTTCTCTCAAATTCCTTCCTTAATGGCCGTAAAAACTAGTCAAGATTCTTGTTCTACCAGTTTGAAGAACGAGAAGGAAGTACTTAATGAATTGGGTAGTTGTCCACAGATTGTGAGGTGTTTTGGTGATGATTGTAGTGTTGAAAACGGTGAGAGATTTTATAATCTCTTCTTGGAGTATGCGTCTCGAGGGAGTTTGGCTGATCGGGTGAAGAAAAATAAGGGGAAATTGCAAGAATCAGATGTTCGGAGGTACACAAGATCATTGCTCAAAGGTCTTAGACATATTCACGCAAAAGGGTTCGTTCACTGTGATATAAAGCTCCAAAACGTCTTGGTTTTTGACAAGGATGAGGCAAAGATCGCTGATTTCGGTTTGGCGAAGAAATCAGGGACAGAAAACCAACCAGACAGGTTTGAGTGCAGAGGTACGCCTCTGTATATGTCACCGGAAGCAGTAAACGACAACGAGTATGAGTCACCGGGAGATATATGGGCTCTTGGCTGCGCTGTTGTGGAGATGATGACAGGCAAACCAGCTTGGAATCTCAAGGATGGAGCCAATGTGTTTGGTTTGTTAATCAGAATTGGAGTTGGAGATGAGTTGCCTATAATTCCAGGAGAATTGTCCGATGAAGGCAAAGATTTTCTGATCAAATGTTTTGTTAAGGATCCTAAACAGAGGTGGACTGCTGATATGCTTTTGAATCATCCATTTGTTTCTGCGGATGGTTCTTTTGATGATCATGATGATGAGATCCTTACATTGAAGGAGGAAGAAATTAAACAATCACCAAGAAGTCCTTTTAATTTTCCAGAATGGTTTTCAGTTCAATCATCAGTAACAACATCAGGGGAATCTTCAAGGTTGGTTTCACTTGTGTCATCTCGAAATTGCTTCTTGGATCGAATTAGGCAACTGGCCGGTGATGACAGACCCAATTGGTCAGATTCAGAGAGTTGGGTCACTGCGAGACAAAAGTGAAGGACACGATGCAGGCAACTTGGAGATTTCTTGTAATTGATGCAAATTTTGTTTTTCTATTTCGACTGTAAATTACTAGGAGAGACGCTGAGACTGACTTAGATAATAGATGGGTCCTGATTGGCCACTCAGGTGGCTGAGTGTACATAGAAGATTTTTTAAATGAATTAAATTCCTTTCCAAGAAGGAAATTATCTCAGATTTTTCTTTGATTTTTTCTTTCCTCATTGATTGTGTTAACGCAGAAAATTAACCAGAAGTTCTGTCACGCAGATAAAGTAATTCCAATTTCAACCGTAATTGAGAAGATCCAAAACTACAAGCTAAAAAACAAAAAATGAAAATCTGAGAGTTGATTTTGTTTTTGCTCAAGTTAATAATTGCATCTGTGAATCAAAGCTTCTAGCAATGTGTTGTGTATCAGATTCCTATATGGGTTATTTTCTTTGAATTTATTTTCTTGTTGGACTAATTTTTGACAAGAAAATATTTTACTTGTTTGATGAGAATATGCATCTGGGTTTACAATAGTGAAGTGCAATGGAGGGCCTCATTGTGGATGTGGAGATGAAATTATGAGCTAAACCAATAACATTCTGTTTTTACATGAACAGCATCTTTTGTCTCACCTTGTTACATGAAACAGAGACAGTCTGATCTTAAACATTTACCGTTGTTAAAGTTTTTGCCCAATTCAAATTCATGCCTGAATTTTGTAAGTTTTCCCCCCATGAAAAACCAATTTTAGCAGTACCAACAAAGGCAGATATAATTACATAAAACACAGGTTGTCAACCGGTACAACTTACAGGTAAGTTTTGTTTTTCTAAATATTATTTATCTACAGAGTAATGAGTAAGTGGTTGAATTTTTTATTACTTCCATTAATTGTTTGCAGCATGTTATATTTATTTATTTTGTTTGCAGTTTGTTATATTATTTATGTTGTTTTCATCATGTAATATTTTATGCTATCAAATCATACTGGATACATTGAATTAAATTGTTTGCAGCATGAGAGGTTCATGCTATCAAGTAAACTTTTAACCACACCTAACTTCATTTCAGAGATGTAGTAGCAAAAGATACTGTATATGTATTCCTTGTCAGAAATTGGTGAGCCAATATCACATTGGTTAATCTATTGATTATCAATTAAAAATAATCAAACCCACCAAATATTTTGGAAGGATTAAATGGTTTCCAATGCCATGCACAATTTTTGGCCATAAAAATGTGAAACATGAGATTCTTATTGCTTATGTAGTATGCCATAGATGTTACATTTATATGATTACTTGATTTAGACAGACATCCATCCCTCAAGATTAGTGATGAACTAATTGTATTAAATAATCTTGGAATTGTATGACTAACACTCTTAACAGATTGGAACTGGGTCTTGACAACTCTAATTATCATCCAGGCATTGCAAAAATACAGTTTCTAGGATCTGACAGAATCAGAAACAGCACAGGTTACAAGTTCCGCGAATGAATTCTAGAGAAGAGTAAGATTTTGTATTAAAGATTTGATGTAACTAATGAATGAAGAAATCATGTGGTGCCTGAAAAAGGTTGCAGCAAATCTCAGTGAAAACTGCAAAAAGAAGATCTATGCCGTTTCCAATATTTATACCTTTTGGACCACAGTAACAGACTAGTGTTGAAGAAGAGTGATGATGAAAATCCTAAAGCAATTGGGTTTAGAAAAGGTCTGCATATGTTGTTCAAATCATGGTCTTTTCCCCATGAAAGCAAATATTTTTCCAAGTACCAACAGTAGTAGATTTGAAACGCAGGCAAATTAGGCGATCTACCTGCATAAGTCATAACCCAGCGGATAATAATGAGACAGCTTCTGAATTTGTCTTAATTAATAAAAGTAAAGCAAAAGATAGGTCATATCTTTCATTTGGAAAACAAGTAAGAAATTGGTTGGCAAAAATCACATTGTTTAACCTTTTAATTATCATTAATCAGCAGCCCAATGCCAATTGCCATGCACGTTTGTTGGCCACAAATCAGGTGAAACATGAGATTCTTATGATTATTATTATTATTGTGTACCATGTTATGGTACATCCGAGAGTTTTTATTTGTTAAAAAGACGTGCTACTAGAGTGATTACGAAGATTATCATTAAGATTTAATCAATTATACCATGAAATTGTAGGATATTAGATTCTTTATTATACTAGAAATTCTTCACTGGAATATATTATAATGGACCTGTCTATATTCATTTTTAAGTAATGTAGTTTACCAAAGTTTTTTACAAGTTTAATTGGGTCGGACTGCCTTGAACCTTGTCCTTAAATAAGATGTGCAGTTATAAAATATTATGATTGATGAAGGACTTTAATTAGGGTTTATTGGAACTTATATTTGCTTCCTTTATTATTTGTACTGAATTGAGAATAAATTCAGATGTAATTCCGTAAGTTTAAGAGGATTTAAAAAACTCTCTTATTGTTATGGATAAAGTTGAAGATTTATTAACTTAATATCATAAAGTTATTGTGGTTGATAAAACGATAAACACATCACAACTCACAGGCCAACACTACTTGTAGACTTTGGAGGAAATTGAGTGAGATTTGACATCTTAGATTTTGATACATATATATAGTATCACTCTTTAAAATATAGATAATATTTCATATATAAATTTTTTATACAAAATTTATCTGTTTCAAGATGATTGGATAACTTTAAATTTAAAAATAAATTAAATAATCATTGGGATACTAATATTTACTAGCCCAAAGCACATATAAGACATTCTTTTCATCCAATCTAGGAACAATTTTAAAATCTAGAATACATATTTAAGTTTGGAACATAATCTAATTATCGATTTTATTATAAAATAATTATCATTTTTTATAATTTTAAATTATAAACTTTTTGTTATTATTAAAAAAAGAAAAAGAAAAAGAAAAAGAAATTATACCCTTACCGGAAATCAAATCCATTTACATCCAAGCAAAATCACCTTGATTGACAAGCAATATAAAGAAGATTGAGTTCAATCAGACATGGGCCATATATCAATTTAAATTGGAGCAATGTCTTCGGTGGGCCTCTTCCTTTTCAAGCCCAACGTTGGGCCCAAAACTCGGCTTTTTGTCGCAGTAAAACAGTGCGGAACGGAAAGTAACTCTTTTATTTTAATTTAATTTGGTTAAATTTAATCTCAACATGAATTCATTAACATTCCTTTAACATTTTGCAGTCTGGTTGACAATCATAAGTAATTTCATTTATCCATTCTACCTCACCTTAAAGCTAATTTGAAAGAGAGGTTAATGGGTACATAAAATCCATTGTTTTAAAACTCGGCCCGGCCCGACCGATTGAACCGGGACCCGATTGGTGAGCCACAAAACCGTTTATATCAGTCTACCTACTTACACCCGCGGTTGGACCGCTGTAGCACCCGCCGGTCCAGTCGTTATTTTAAAAAAAACCGGGTCAACTAATTTATGAAATTAAAATTTTAAATTTTAAATTAAACTCTAAATTCTAAAGCAGTAAAAGCCCTCTATCCCAAAGCAAATATCAACAATTACAACCCCCCCCCCCCCCATCCCCCCCCCCGCCCCCCCCCCCCCCAAATTTTCCAACGACATTTGCCACACTTTGGTTTAAACTGAAAATCTGAAATCTTCATTCTTCCACCGGAGTCTCCCCTTCACCGTCAAATCTCGTCGCTTTAGCTTGCTTACTTCATCATCAGCTGGGGTACCACGTATCTCCTCCCATTTTGTGATCTTCTCTGTCCTCTCACACTCTTCGTCACTACCGATCTACGTTGTTCATCCATTGTCATCAATCTTCTCAAAGCTACACAATTGATCTCATCTTCTTCTTGCCCAGGAACTGTCGCCTCTTCCCCTTACATTGCTTGAATCTCAGCTCTTCATAGTTGCACTGTTCACAGCCGAGCTGCACTTCTCCAATGGTCAACTCAACTGTCAACGGCAGCTCATCTTCACCAGCACCAGGTAACTGTCATAGTGTCACCTTACTGATGCACATTCAACTATTCCCAGAAAATGTCTATAGTGAGAAATCAACCAATCTAAATTTTGTGGCATTGTGATTTTGTAGACAATCAATGATGTTATGCTGGGAGTGACTCAGGCAGGGTTGTCTCGGTATCTTAACCGAAAATATGGTGAGCTATATATAATTAATTAATATATAAAATTATGTTATTGAAGTTTGATGATGAATGATATGAGTTTGTATAATTTAAATTATTGCTTCCTCCTGTGTGACTTAGATTCTTGCTTCCTTCCATAGTCGGATCCCATTCATACATTTTTGAAATATTATTATAACTCATAAACTAGCTTCGACATATACACAATGAAACATTGCCGGGGAGAGTAGAGGTGGGTATTTGGGACTGGGTCCAAAAGCCCAACCCCAAAACCCGGTCCTAGGAGGTCGGGTCCCAAAACGGTAATTTGAAAGAGAGGTTAATGGGTACATAAAATCATAAGTAATAACATTTTGCTGTCTGGTTGACAATCATAAGTAATTTCATTTATCCATTCTACCTCACCTTAAAGCTAATTTGAAAGAGAGGCTAATGGGTACATAAAATCTACTTAATTAGGAATATATTTCAGCTAATCAAGCTGCATCAACAGATATCGATGTTTTTATGGAAACCTCATACTTCCATCTTTTATGCTTGATAGAGAGATCTTGCTTTTTCCATAACCCAATTTTTGTCTCTCATGTGTATTTCACAAAAAAGGTAAAGCCAAAAAGAAAAGGATATTTTATGAGGATAGAAATTAGTGCTAAGCAGTCAAACCTTATCTCCAATAGCAGTAGTGATAACTTATTCACTCAAATTACCAAGAAAGAAAGATGGAGCTTATACTTTGGTTAGTCCCGGCAGCAACAATCACGGAAATAAAACTCATATCTCTTCGCTGCATTTATCACCGTTGATACATATAGGATAGATAACTATTTTAGTTGTTTTATAACCATATTCAATCAATACATCTATGAAGCTCCACTTTGATTTGAAGTTGCATATGCAGGAAAACCATTTTAATTGAGAGAAAACATGGCAGGTGGAGGCCCTTGGATTATCTCAACGAGTACAGTTTGTGCGGCAAGTCATGAAGAATCAAACCTTAAGATTGATTTAACTGCGTGGGATCTTCGTCTCCTCCTATTGGATCATATTCAAAAGGGAATTCTCTTCTACTAAACTACAACTTTACCAGAGAACAAACCCCAAAAGACCTTCATCCACCACCTTAAGACTACCCTTTCACTTGATTTAGACTTTTTTCCTCCACTCGCTGGCCACCTTGCCACCATTGTTCATGACAAATTCCACAACCTCCGTTTTCATAAACTGCAACAATGCAGGAGCCGAGTTTGTTCATGCAATTATAGATGGAGTTCCTGTGGCCGAAGTCAGTGAACCTGTCTATGTTCTGGATTAGATTGTTTACTCTTTCTTCCCACCTAACGGGATTAGCAACTATGAGGGTACCTCTAAGCCATTACTACAGTGCATATAACTGAGCTTGTTGATGGCATATTTATTGGTTGCACTATAAACCATTGCGAGGCTGATGGCACATCCTTTTGGCATTTCTTCAATTCTTGGTCTAAAATGTCTCGAGGTTTTTGTTGTGTATCTAAGCCACCAGTTCTTCAATGTTGGTATCTTCGTGATATAGACTGCCCTATTCACATGCCTCTCTCGATCAGCAAACAGTTTTCCAATACATTCAAGCCACCACCTTTGCAACAAAGATTTTTTCACTTTACAAGACGAAGTATCTTCGAAACTCAAGCGAAAGCCACTGCTGAACTTGGTTTTGTACTTATCTGGCATGGCAGATTAACAATATGGTTGCTATGTAGATAGAAGAAAACATAAAGAACTTCTTAAACACTTGGAGGGAAAATCCTCAGTTACTGTTATGCCTAAAAAGTCACGCTGATGTCAACTCAACAAGTGCCTAAAAGATAAATTGTATTTCCTGTCAAGCCCATACCGTCTCAAAGATATCTTATACCAACTCTATCTCAATTTAAGAGAAGAACGGATGGGAGCTTTCCATATGTCAAGGCAACTTGGAAAACACTCATTATATTGACCTCAAAGGTGTATAAATTAGCACTTCTCTTTACGAAAAGGGAGGTTGGACATATAAGCACTAGGCATAGATTTGAGCTTTATTCTCTCTCTATAAAGCAAAGTTTTTCTTCATCTTTATATGTCTTACAGGCAAGATCATAGAAATTGTCAGAGAACAATAAAATTACAGTGGATGTAGGATTTGTTTTAAGCAGCCGAACCACTATAAAAATCTCTCTTGTCAGCCTATTATTTATGTTTTCTGCAACATATATAATCTCAGCACCATATTCAAATCTCATGGATCCATCACGTGTAATTTCTAAGACTCTCTTAGCACTTCGCATGTGCGAGTTGTTGGTGTCCAAAATCAAGCATCAACAGATACCATGAATGAGTAAGTCTTGTAAGCAATTCGTTTATATTTGTGGTTTTATTTGTGCAAGAACAAAATCTGAGCAACTATAATGCAAAAAAGCTTAATAGAGACTGCAAGCTACACAATCTTTATTGAATCAGCAGCGAATATATACAAGATTTTGTAATAGAAATACTTAACAAACTTGCTAAAAACATTGAACATGACTCCATTAACAACTTATTCACTACTGAAATAACGTACTCCTAAAAATAAGCACATGACTAGCTCTACTTCAAAGACTAAATCTGGAAACACACATGTTTAACAACTTTCAGCACCAAATCAGCAACCATTCGTTATGCAACAATCCTTGACCAAATCAGCAGCCACCTTATCATGGCAAATCAGTAGTTGAGACATATTCTCAACACTCTTCCTTGGATCAGATGCTACATAGTCCTAGTTTTTCTCTTAGAAACTCAAACCTGTTTTTGGATTAGGCCTTGGTAAATATATTAGCAACTTTATCTTCGGTTCTGCAATAAGCCAAACATACTTCTCCTTCCTTTTGTATTTCCCTTAGGAAATATAATTTGATTTTAAAATGCTTTGTCTTGCCATGAAAGACAGGATTATTTGAAATGGAAATTGCTGCCTTGTTGTCAACCAGAATCTTTGTGCCTTCATTCTGCTCCATTTGTAGATCAATTAGCAGCTTCCTAAACTAAAGAGCTTGATTGATAGCTGGTATAATAGCCACAAACTTAGCTTTTGTAGTACTTTGAGCAACTAACTCCTGTTTCTTAGAGCACCATGAGAACACCCCTGAACCAAAACAGAAACAAAATCCAATTGTGCTTCTTATATCATCAACCGAACTTGCCCAGTCACTATCTAAAAAGCCATGAAATTCCAAGATTGAACACTATGAGAACTTAACACCATAGTTGAAAGTGCCTTTCACATATCTAACAACTCTCTTTGCTGCTTGAAGATGCACTTCACTAGCACAGTGTATAAATCTTGAGAGCATACTCACAGCATATAAGATACCAGGCCGGGTTGCTATGAGATACATCAGACAGCCTATTAAGCTTCGATATAACCCTTCATCAACTTTGTCAAGCCCATCATCCTTGCTAAACTTCTTCTTCTGAACCATAGGAGTTGTTGTAGCCTTATATCGCTCCATATGAAACTTCTTTAGAATCTCCTTTGCATATTTAGTCTGACAAATGAAAATGTCTTGTTGTCTTTGCCTCACCTCTATTCCAAGAAAATAAGACATCAAGCCTAGATCAGTCATTTCAAATACCTTGAACATTTTTGCCTTGAAGTATTTAATAAGCTCTTCATTTCCTCATGTAATAAGCAAATCATCAACATAAACAGATACAATAATTAAGTCAGAATCCGCCTTTCTCACATACAAAATGGCTTCACTAAGGCTCTTATCAAAGCTAGGCTTAACAAGTGATCATTAATTCAGCTATACCAGGCTTTTGGTGCCTGCTTAAAACCATACAAATCCTTCCTTAGTGGATCCACCTTGTCCTCATGACCTTTTACCACAAATCCTTCTGGTTGCTCAACATAAATCTCCTCCTGCAAGAAACCATTTTAGGCTGACTTTACATCCAGTTGATACACTTTCCAATCCTTTTGTGCAGCTAATGCCAATAACATTCTGATGGTATCTATCCTTGCAACAGGTGCAAAGGTTTCTGAGAAGTCCACACCGAACACTTGAGCATAACCTTTAACAACAAGTCTTGCCTTATACTTGGTGACTGAACCATCTGAATTGTGTTTGGTTCTAAACACCCATTTAACTCCAATAATTTTCTTGCCTTGGGGTTTATCAACAAGCTCCCAAGTATGGTTTTTCTCAATCATTCTCATTACTTCCTTCATGGCTTCCACCCATCTGTGGTGTTTCTCAACATCTTTATATTCCACAAGCTCCATCATAGCAACATTACGTTTTTTATAGACGTCTAAGAGATATCTAGTTCCTCTTACAAGTGCATCATCTATGTTGTTGTCATGAGTACGTAGAATTTCTGAACTTTGCTTCTCCTTGGTTTGATCCCAATTCCATTGCTCCTCTTCCATGAACACAACATCTCTGTTAGTCAGAATTTTTCCAGTTTGTGGTTGGAAAATTCTGTAAGCTTTAGAAGAGCTATTATAACCAATAAACGCTCTAGGCTTTGCCCTTTTATCAAGCTTATCTCTTTTCACTTGAGGAACATGTGAAAAGCACAAACAATCAAATATTTTTAAATCCATACCAAACTTGAAAAGGAGTTTTATTTTCTAAAGCCCTTGTTGGTAGCCTGTTTAACAAGAAAACAGCAGTACTAGCAGCTTTTGTCCAAAATTTTTTAGGCATTCCCTTCTCATGCAACTTGCACCTTGTCATTTCCATAATCGATCTATTTTTTCTTTCACTTACTCCATTTTGTTATGGAGTATAGGGGGTTGTTAGTTGATGTTCAATGCTTGCTTCTTCACAAAATTGATTGAATTGAGTTGAGGCGTACTCCTTCCCATTGTCTGACCTTAATATTTGCATCTTGCAACCACTTTAGTTCTCCACAAAAGCCTTGTATCTCCAAAACACTCCAACCACTTCAGACTCGAACCTTAAAAAATAAATCCAACACATTCTTGTTAGATCATCTATAAAAACAATATAATACGTACTTCCTTTAAGTGATGGAGTCTTTAGTGGTCTTCCAAGGTCAGTATGCACAAGTTGCAACTTCTGTAAGGCTTTCCAAGATTTCTGAAGGAATGGCAACCTATTTTGCTTGCCATATTGACAAGCTTTGCAACTTGGTAAGTGATCTTCCATTAGAGGTAGGCCCTATACCAATTCATGCTTCTGCATAAACAAGAGTGCTTGATGGTGAAAATGGCCCAATCTCTTATGCCATGTCACGACATTGTTTAATGAAATTTGATATGCAGCCTGTTCCTCTTCCATGAGATCTAGTGAAAAGCACTTGCCTCTCATCTTTATAGTAAACACTTCCTGATCATCAACATCTTTAATGATACACCTCTTGTTCTCAAATCAAATTTTGGTCAATCCTACGTACATATAAAACATCATTGATAAGTTTAGTACCTGTAACACTTTCAATAGCTATGGTCCCTCGGCCTTTAACTTTAACATATTGTCCATTGCTGACTTTCACTTTGGAGAAGACAGACTTTTCCAACTCCCTAAAGAGCTTTGGATCATTCGTCATAAGCCAGGCCTCACTCAAGCTACTACTTGCATAACAGGATGCAATAAACTGTTGCTCTTCTTCTTCTTGAACCATAACCTTAGCCTCATCTACTTGCTGGTTACTTCTACTCTTGCAAATTCTTTCCACATGGCCCATCTGATTGCATCTATTGCACTTAACATCAGGCCTGCTCCAGCATCTCTTCTGAGAGTGATTAGTCCTTCCACAATGAGGACATGGAGGAAACCTTCCAACATTACTGTTGTTGTTTTGAGCACCTACATTCCTATTACTGTTGCTGACTCTAGAACCTTTATGTTTCCTTCATTTTGTCTTCTTGCCTTCACCATTTTCATGGATCTGCAACTTTGCTTGTAAAGACCTTCAATAGACCCTTCTTCTCTAATTTGTCTCCTTGCTCTTGTGCCTGTAGAACATTTAAAAGCTCTGCCAATGAGATCTCTACAAGGTCTCCAGACTCC
Source organism: Pistacia vera (assembly GCF_008641045.1). NCBI lineage: Eukaryota > Viridiplantae > Streptophyta > Magnoliopsida > Sapindales > Anacardiaceae > Pistacia > Pistacia vera. The sequence continues at coordinate 160,855 of NW_022195352.1, read as the reverse complement.
TCCAAAGCAGATATCTTGGCTTCAAACTTCTCAGGTAAGGTCACCAGAATTTTCTCCACAATCCTTTTGTCACAAAACTGCTTTCCAAGAAGCCTCACTTGGTTAATAATGCTTAAAAGCCTGTCTACATACTCCTTGACAGACTCTTTCATCTTTTGGATCTCGAATTCCCTTTTGAGACTTAACACCTGTATGCTTCTTGTTCTCACATTGCCTTGAAACTCCTCCCTGAGATACTGCCATATTTCAAAAGCTGACTCCAAGTTCATGATCTTGGTAAATAATGCTTCAGACATTGTTGAACAGGGACATGATATGGCCTTGAACTTCTTAGTTCTCCTCTCCTTGTGAGCCTTAATTTGCTGCACAGTGGGATTGTCAGGTAATGGGTAGATTTCATAGTCTTCTTTGACTGCCTCCCAGAGGTCCACAGCTTGCAAATAAGCAGACATTCTGACTGCCCGTGTATGATAGTATGCAATTTCACCAGTGAAAACTACTGGAGAAAATGGAGATAATGTATTGGAAGCCATTAAAACAAGGTTTCTGTTTTGTCGTTTGGTGGTTTGGTGTTTGCAAAATAACACTACTAACAGATGTGACACAGATCCCTTAAGAAAAAAAGAGCTCTGATACCAATCTGTAGTTTTATTTGTGCAAGAACAAAATCTGAGCAACTATAATGCAAAAAAGGCTTAATAAAGACCACAAACTACACAATCTTTGTTGAATCAATAGCAAATATATACAAGATTTTGTAACAGAAATGCTTAACAAACTTGCAAAAAACACTAAACATGACTCCACTAACAACTTATTCACTACTGAAATAACGTACTCCTAAAAACAAGCACATGACCAACTCTACTTCAAAGAATAAATTTGGAAACACACACGTTTAACAACTTTCAGCACAAAATCAGCAACCATCGATTATGCAGCAATCCTTGACCAAATCAGCAGCCACCTCATCATGCCAAATCAGCAGCTGACACATATTCTCAACAATAATAAGCAGCCCTTCAAGATTCAAAATTTATGGTAATGACTTTGGGTGGGGAAAGCCTATTGCGGTAAGAATTGTTATGATTTCTTCAACTGCCTCGCCGGCATGGCTTTCCCTTAACAAATAAAGCTTTGTTTTGCCAAATAGTTTAAGATCAAAATTTTCGTTGTCTTCATTTTCCGCTTTTTAAGTTCCAACTGATGTCACTTACTGCTGTTTCATTCATCGGTCTCCATGGTTCCATCATCTTCCATTCACTACATCCTTATATACTATCAATTTTACTGTTAACCACAAAATTAATTTTAACTTATAGTTATTGTTGGGAATTCTACATTGTGTCAGAGCATATACTAAATAAATGAAGACTCTGAACTGTAACACCCTCCCTAAGTCCCAACATTACCAATGCTACGCTATTGAGAGCTATAAATGGGTTTTGGTCATCTAATTTTTCGACAAGTTAAACAGTATTAAGAAGTTTTAACTCCTCCATCTCCACCATTTCCCCGATCACCATCTCAATTCCTTAACTTTTCACTGGCATTGAAGATGTCTTCGGTTTACATTGGAAAAACAATTCAAAAACATTTGCCACCGTCAGTTTTAATTAGATTTAGTGGATCCCAGGCTTTCATTTTAGTTCCAATCCTTATATTTATGTTTGGACTTTTGTTTAGTTCTCAATTATATATTTAATTTTAAATAAATTTAACACAAGTAAATTTGTTAATGGTATGACATCTACCATAGATGTAATCTAGATTTTCTCATATAACAGCTGATGAGGATGGATGTTGACTTTTATTCTCACCTCTCAGAGTTAAAACCATATTCAGCCTTAGCCCTCAGATTCTAAAAGGTTACAATTTATATTAAACAATTAACACTTACCTTCCTAGTCCCTAGTATCAATAAAATCCGTTAACTGACAATCAAAGTAATTTCATTTATCCATTCTAACTCACCTTAAAGTCTAGAGCCACCCACTAATCTTTTGTCCAAAGCTATTTTGAAAGAATCTACTTATTAATTAGGAATGTACCAAGTTAATGAATAATTTTCTTTTTATTTAGTTATAACAATTAACATAATTAATGACTTTTAAAATGATAATTTTTTCTTCATTAAAATTAATAAAGATGCATTCTTAAACTTCCATAAATCTTATACATTCCATTCACTTTTATTATAATCTTAGCAGAGACATCTTTTAAAATACAAAAAAAAAAAACACCATACACATACATAATTAATTATAAGTCTATAAAAAGACAAGTATCAACTTTTGATATGTAAAATATATATAAACAAATATTATTGAGCTGTATACTAATACTACTTCCAGTGTCACAACACGCACATCAAAACCAAATATTAAAGAATTACAATATTGATTTATTAAAACCACCGACGGCTGGCTCCAACATTTTAAACTCACGAAGATCTTAACAAAATCCAGATCCCACTCCGCATAGTTGGGTCAACACCTGCCATCTACCACACAATTTTGCAATTGCCAACTAGCTACTATGCTCACTGTCTCTCATGTTGAGTGGTAAGTACACTTGTTCTTTAACGATATATTTACATTCATTTTCTTGGGGTCCATAACCACCCCGCATTCCACTCTATTATAGAACTTGGGTTTCACTAGTCTCCCCAAAACATAAGCTCTTGAACGAACCATCAAGTTCAGTGTCAATGGCACTGCTTCAATCGGTGCACCATTTACACTGCCCAAGCTAGCTCCTCCTCCATACAATGGAATGTTATTTCCCTTCATCATCACTGTAATTGATCTCTGACTCTTTCTTGATTGATAAAACTTACATGTCTGCAATATCCCAATTACCTAAATTAACTCACATAAAACTAATTAAGTAACTATACAAATGAGGTTAGTTGCGTACTGTTCCAGTGGCCACAGTGAGTTGAGAGAATGATAGATCTAGGGGTGTTGATGTTACATGTACACCAAAAAATGTAGCAGTGTTCCGAAATGTGAGCTTCACTGTGCAATTCATTGACACCATTTCAGTTGCTACTCCGGAGAAATCTGCTCCAGCTTGAACCACGAACTGGTCAAATTCAATGCTCTGCAATCAAAATAACCAATAACCATTTCACCAAATTAATTAACAAAGTAGTAATAGTAATTAATAAAGGACTTATATATTAATGTATAAATAATGAAATCTGACCTTCATTGTGACGGTAGGTTTTTGAGGTCTACTAGCACCCCACAAGATCAAAGAAAACAAAGAAAAAAGCACAAAGAATCCCACAACAAAAGTAAGAAAATAGAAGCGACGAGAAACACCACTGTGCATGTTTTCTCCATCAAGAAGTCCCTCTTCTTCAATGGCGTCAAACTCCTTCCATGGCTTGCGGGACTTCCGTTCATTATTCTTGCGATGATGGTGGGGTTTTAGTGAGGCAGACAGGCGAGTGGAGGACGACTCACGAGAAGAATGAGGACCTAACGAAGAGTTGGAATGAGAGTGAGGTGGTGAGCCCATGGGGCTGAGCACAGGCGTCGAGTGGAAGGAGTTTGTCGTCTTTTCACCATCGTGAGAATCTCTTGACGGGCTCTGCACGTAGTAAACTGCACGGCGTGGAGATCGTGTGGGCGAGGACTGAGTCAGGCTACTTACCTCCGAGTCAGTTTTTGAGAGCTGAGCAGACATTGTTGTTTGATGTAGTTTTGTTTAATTCAACAGAGAGATGGAGAATTAGTAGTGAGTGAGGGTGAGAATTTATATTTAATATATTGTCAGTGGTTGTTGTATGTGTAAGTAAGATCTATAACAATTTAAGGTACGTCCTGTTGGCGCACGTTATATTGAGCTTTGTTAAATGTCATCGAAGTCTTGAAGGTGATAGTAATAAATGGGAGATGGTGGATTTGTACGTAGACAGAGACTGGCAATTGTCTGGTTGTGGTTTTTGTATTATTTATTCTACCAAGTGCCAATTTTCATTAATGCCTTCACTAAGCACAATGTGAGTAATTACTAATTAATTGTTTAGGTGTATAGGGGTAATGAGTCTCTGTAAGGCTTATTATATACAACAAAAACTTCCTGGTGAGATCAATATTTGCCTCCTTCTTTAACTTAATTTCTGATGAAGAGCATTATACGGGCTATTATATGAATGAGTCAATTATGTTGTCTTATCAAATCTCAACCACTAGGTTCAATTAATAGCAAATAAATCAAGACGCCGTCGGTTGGACACCTAATTAGAAGATTATGGGAAGGGCCTTCAAGTCAAGACAACAAGACAAGTCTTGCTTCCACATCTACAGGCATGGCCCAACTGGCCAGCTTCTCTTACGAGTTGAGCGCCTTAAAGAGCGCACACTTTGGTATCAATTTTACTGTCTTTATGGCTCCATCGGGTTTCAAAAAGTTAAACAGTAAAATTATAAAAACTCATAATATTATTTAATATTATTCAACTTTTTTTAAAATCGCTTAAATTTATTAATTTAATTAAATACCCTTAAATATTTTTTTTTCAAAATTATAAAAACATTCCAGAAATCCACATTTACCAGATTCTGACCACCACTGTCGAAAGATGATTAAAATCTAGTATAATGGCACACTACCGACTGAATCTCACTGGTAGTACTCTGATCTAGCCTTTTTCGATCAGATCTAAGGCCAAAGATCTAGCCGTAGCCAGTCGTCAACGACGGCCAACATATGGTTGTCATTGACCATCAACGACGACCGTATCTTTGGCCGTCATTGACGAGCAAATACTGTGAGATTTGGCCATCAATGGCCAGATCCACCGTCGATCTGACCAGAAAAGGCCATGTCGGTGCATGACCGGCAAGATCCAACCGGTCATGCGCTGATACGGCGACTCCGGCCATCTTCCGGCGGTGGTGGCTGGCTGTCTGTATTTAATGGGTGGATTGGGGGTGTTTTTGTTAACTTTTAATGTTTTATAGTAGGGTTGTTTAGTAAATAAATAAACATAAGGGGTATTTTATTAATTTCTAAATCCTACAACGTAATACCTGCCCAATTCAACTTTTTTTAACTTTTTTCAAAAAGCTTTTCTAAAAAGTGTAAAAAAGTGAACCAAACGGAGCCATAAGGCTTCGTTTGTTTCGCTTTTGGGAATACTGGCTCCGTTTGGTTCAAAATTTGGGGGTTTTGAGAAAAGTTTTTTGAAAAAAGTTAAAAAAAAGTTGAATTGGGCGGGTATTACGATGTAGGATTTATAAATTAATAAAATACCCTATATATTTATTTTTTTACAAAATACTCCCTATAATAAAACATTAAAAGTTAACAAAAATACCCCTAACCCACCCTCAAACACCTCCAGTCGACCACCACCACCGGAGGTGGCCGGAGTCACCTTATGGGCGCATGACCAACTGGATCTTGCCGGTCATGCGCCGATATGACCTTTTCAGGCCAAATCCACGGTGGATCTGGTCGGCAAAGGCCAGATGACTGCCAGATCTGGCCGTATTTGCTCTCAACGACGGCCAACAAACGGTCGTCGTTGACCATCAACGACGACCGTTTGTTGGCCGTCGTGACCGACTGTTACGGCCTTAGATCTGGCCGTCAACGACCAGATCTTTGGCCTTAGATCTGGCCTTTTCCGGCCAGATCCACTGTGGATCTGGCCAGAAAAGGCTAGATCGGCGCACTACCGGCCAGATTCAGCCGGTAGTGCGCCATCCTACCAGATTCCGGCGGTGGTGGCCGGAATCTGGTAAATGTGGATTGTTGGGGTGTTTTTGTAATTTTAAAAAAAATATTTAGGGGTATTTAATTAAATTAACAAATTTAGAGGGTTTAAAAAAATTTGAATAATATTAAAAATAATATTCCCAAAAATGAGAGTTATTGGGTATTTTACTGTTTAACTTTTTTGAGAATACTAAGAGTAGTATTCCCAATCTTGAACCAAACGAAGCCACTATTATTAGTATTCCCAAAAAAGTTAAACAGTAAAATATCATTATTCTCAAAATATTATTCTATATTTTTTAATTTCTTTTAAACCTCCTAAATTTGTTAATTTAACTAAACACCCCCAAATTTTTTTTTTTAGAAATTGCAAAAACACTCCGGCCACCTTCCGGCTGTGGTGGCCGACTGTCCGTATTTAATGGGTGGGTTAGGGGTGTTTTTATTAACTTTTAATATTTTATTATAGGGATGCTTAGTAAATAAACAAATATAAGGGATATTTTTGTTAATTTCCAAATGCTACATCGTAATACCCGCCCAATTTAACTTTTTTCAAAAGATTATTCTAAAAACTATCAGAATAATGAATCAAACAGAGCCTATATTACCGATTGAAATTTGATACCCAACTTAAAATTATAAGTTTGTATTATGGATTATGCGTATATTCTTACAATTTTTTATTTTGTAACCGAGATATCTGGACTAGTTTATGCATACCTCAACTAATCCTTAGGATTTATTGAATACCGTATAAGTTTAAAGGATCAGGTAATGATAAGTAACCCTAAAATTTGAATCCGAGAATTTAAGGAAGAGAACTAACTTTCTTGACCGTCCGGCCACTTACTGGTATTGGCATATTGTAATTTGTAGCAAAATCTGATCTCCTGGGAAAATGCTAGCACTTAGTAAGTAGTACATGATTGAGATTTGAGAGAGAAGCCCATACTCCCCTGATTGGATCTTTTACTAGATCCTGTCACATGTCAATACATCATATAATTATAAAAGAAAAAGGAAATTAATTTTATGATCTCATTACATGTCTACATCCCTACTAGGTCAAAGATCCACCATAATTTTTGCATGGCTGGATGACTTTAATTTTACGAGAGTGGACCATGGCGCATGGGCTGTGCGGGTCTTAGGCCATAATAAGAGCTTACAATTTTACCAGCTCAGTTGTGGTCCTCTCGTCTAGTCACTTTCACATCTCACCAAATTTTAACGATGAGAGCTACAATATCTGGAGCTTGTAAAACCAAGTCCTTTTATTTTTTATCGAATATCTTATCATGCAGGTGGGTTTCGGATTTTGCTGTCAACCAAATATCAATGTTAGAATATATGCTGAAACTCATGAGGAATCTAACATATGTTCTGTTTTTAGTTTCAAGGTCAGGCAAATTCTGAAGCAACTTAACATAATGGAGAGGAGCACCATTTTATTAATATACTTTTATTCGTGCTTTTCTTTATTTTTCACAAAACTTGTGTCTTATGGTTTAACTCTGGTTACTACAACTGGACTTCTCACCACATGCCTGCCTTCAGCATCTACCCAACTAAGAGAACCATGAACTATTAATTCTTTCATTAATTTTGGCCCCTCTATACTGAGTTTGTAGCTTCTCTTCTCATACTTGTGTTTAAAAATCAACCTGTTTGGCACAACATTCACCTTGAAACCTGTCATTGGTGCCACCTTAGCTGTATAATGTGCCTTTCCATCTCCCACATTAGTCACTGTTCTCTGAAAATTATGCACAAGTTTTTTCCCCGAAGATGCATCGGTTGCATTGAAGAAGGCAATAAAAGAAGGGTAATTCAAATCCAAGCTTGATGGATTTGAACATTTATAAGAAGATGATTTTGTAATCATCTGAATTTGCTCTGCAGTGTAGTTCATCCCACATAGGAGCTTTACATAATCTTCTGCAGTTGCATCATAAATGAGTCCAGGGTCTAATGCTTTGTTGGGATTTATATGACCAGCACCCATGGCCAAAGGACTTACTGGTTTGTCATGATATCCAAGATCTTTAATAGCGCTAAGTGTGTTGTCAAATGGATCAGCTGTGGTGATCATTGCAGATCGAATGGCTGCAGGACTCCATTTGGGGTGTGCACCCTTTAAAATGGCTGCAACTCCAGCTGCGTGAGGACAAGCCATGGATGTTCCGGTTATGATATTGAATTCACCGAAAAAATCATTTGCTCCAAAATCAGTTACAGGACTTGTTTGAGTCCATGATGCTAAAACCAAAGAGCCAGGAGCCATAATGTCAGGCTTTAAGATGCTAGGACAACTTGAAGATGGTCCTCTAGAACTGTAAGCAGCGACCTTGGGTGCTGGTTTTCCACCCACTTGAGTCAATATAAATTGCATACTAGCTGTTGGGTTAGAGGTTTTTTTTATGTAACCAAGGACTGCTTGACCCTCTTGGAGGAGAAGAAATAATGCTGGAAAGGAGGTTTCAACGAAAAATTCCAAGTAGGAACTGTTAGATATGAAGACTCCTCCTGCCACTCTTGACGCAGCAGCATTCTTAACTTGAATGCCTACAAATTCTTTCTTATCTTCACAAACAATGACTTTGTCCCCAACTTGTTTTAGCTTGTCTAAATTATCGCATGCATCCATGAAAACAAGTGGTAGGCGGCTTTGAGATGAATTTACAATGTAAAGAGAAGATCCCAATAGTGAAACTCCATTTCCAAGAGTAATAATCCCATTAAAATTACGATCTATTGTACCAGCAGCAACATTTAATATCCATGGAATGCCATTGTGCACAGTACCAAACCAAGGCCCTTCATTTCCAGCTGATGATCCCACAAATATACCTTTCTCCGTGGCAGCAAATGAGGCCATGGCAACAGGATCCTCATACAATGGAACTCCATCTAAGCCAAATGATAACGAAATGACATCAACACCATCAACGATTGCTTGGTCAATTGCTGCAATAACATCTGATGCATAGGCACCAGCATCCCATAACACCTTGTACATTGCTAAATGAGACCGCGGCGCCATTCCCCGTGCAGTTCCCTTGGCATAACCAAAGAAAGATGCACCCTTAACATAATTTCCCGCTGCAGTTGACGACGTATGAGTTCCATGTCCATCAGTATCCCGAGTTGAATTCATTAAGACAGTGACATTGGGTTTATTACTAAGCAAACCCTTGTTGAAAAATCGAGCTCCGATAAGCTTCTTGTTGCACATTGAATAATTAAAGCCGGTACCCTCCACACATCTTCCTTTCCATCTAGCTGGAACTTCGCCCATTCCAACATCACTAAAACTTTCGCTCTCTGGCCATATTCCAGAGTCTACCAAACCAATAATTACATCTTTCCCAAAATTAGAACTTGGCCATGCCCCAGTGGTCAAGCTTAGGCCAAGAAATCGCGATGTGTGGGTTGTGTGTGCTATGACAGGCACATCTCATATGGAAGATAGATAGCCAGGGGAATTTTGAAGGATTGTGAACTCTAATGGAGAGAGACTTGCACAAAAACCATGGATTACATTAGTGTAAGTATATATATGCTTTGAAGGAATGCTCATTGTGGTGGAAGTGGTAGTATTTAATTTAATGCCGTGTGATATTGAAGAAAGTGTGGCAGAGTACCATCCAAATTGGTGCATGAAAACCTTTGGCATAGCTGACAAGTTCATATGAACAATGTATGTGTCTGGTTGTGGCAGTGAGGTGAGGGCTGAGAAGGTAATAAAGAAGCACATAAGTTCTAGTAGCAGCTTAGCCATGAATGGTAAATGTAAGTGATTGCTTATTGCTTTGCACATGAAAAGCTCTGTTTCTAACCAATACTGTTGCCTGTAGGTCTTCCATTTCTTATTGCATTCTTAACAAACAAAACCTGCTTATGTGGTTGATCTCTAATTTTATATTCCACCACCGCCAGTGTTTCAGGCTTTCAGCCCCAAAAACAACCACGTAGTACATACTTCAAATGTTGCATCTTTTGCTTTTAATAGGTGTCGAAAGCACTAGTTGCTTACTCATGAGCTATCGGTGAAATCATAATTTCTGCCCATGACATGTGGTTGGCATGCCATTTCTTGACTTTGATTCATCTGACATAACAAACTGTTAATCAGCAGTTTCTCTCTATTCTCGTCCACATAAACCACGAGCTCAACCATTCCAAGTATGTTCACAGGTTGATTCGTGGTACTGACTACTGCAGAAAATTGATATTTTAACGGACCTGATTTGAATTCATGCTCTAACTGTATAAATTAAAGGAAACCCTCATGGCCTGTTATTATCCCAGTTCAGGTAATTGCAGAATCTATCTTGCGAGATTATAGAAACCGAATAAGACATCAAATGGTAATGTAGTAATGCAATGATGTCCTTTCCACCTAAGCAACGGCATTTGGCAGGAGGACTTTTTCCTGGAAAGTGCTTGGCAGTTTTGCTTTATTGATATGATGATGTGAAGATAAAATAAACAATGGAACAAAAGATCAGGGAAAGAATGGGATAAAAAGAAATAAAATCAAGAAAGAAGAGGTGGCAGAAGAACTAAATTAAATATCATATCACCTTATAATACAATCATGACAGCCCAAATAATACATTCAAGGCGATTCTGGGACAAGGCTTGTGGCCACAATTGGGCTTCTTACCACATACTTACCATTGTCATCTACCCAATTTAAAGAACCATAAACCACGACTTTTTTCAACAATTTTGGACCCTCCAAACTAAGCTTATATTTTTTCTTCTCAAACTTTTGCTTGAATACCAATCTCTGAGGCTCCACAAAGACCTTTAAGTCATCCAATCCTGTCAGATTTGCAGTGTAACTTGCTCCTACCTCTTCAACATTAGTTACTGTCCTCCAAAATTCTTGTACAATTTTATCTTCTGGATTTGAATCATAATTGTTAAAGAAAGCAATAAAAGACGGGTAGTTCAGATCCAAAGACCGGTTAATGCAATTGTGAGAGGACTTTGTGATGATTTGAATTTGTGTTGTTGTGTAGTTCATGGCACAAAGAAGCTTTATGTAATCCTCTGCCGTTGCATCGTAGACAAGGCCAGGATTAAGAGCCTTGTTGGGAGAAATATGACCAGCTCCTATGTCCAGTGGACTTGCTGGCAAATTATCATTTGCAACATCTTCAATAGGACATAAAGTGTTGTCTAATGAATTGGCTGTGGTCACAAGGGCTGACCGAATGGCTGCAGGACTCCAATCAGGGTGCGCTGCCTTTATAAGCGCAGCTACGCCTGCCACGTGTGGCGTCGCCATGGAGGTGCCTGATAAGAGATTGAAATTGCTAAACAAGAGATGTGATCCAACCTTAGCAACTGAACTGATTGGAGACCATGATCCTAAGATTAATGAGCCAGGGGCCAAAAGGTCTGGCTTTAGGATACTTGGGCAGCTCAGAAATGGACCTCTGGAGCTATAGCTATCTACCCTTGGTGCTGGCTTTGTACCAATAACCGTGTTCTGAAATTGAAAGCTTCCTGTTGGGTTAATGTTCTTATTTATGTAGTCTATAATTGATTGGCCATCATGTAGACCAACAAATGCTGCTGGAAATGAACTTCGGGTGTAGAGCTCTGAATAAGAAGAGTTGGAGATGAAAACAGCTCCGGAAACTCCTGCAGAGATTGCATTTACAACTTGACCGCTTATACTCAAATTATCCTTGCACACAATAATGGCGTTTTTTACTTTCTTCAATTCTGTCACACTATCACATTCGTCCATGTAAATAAGGGGCATTCTACTTGAAGAATAATTCCCAGGATACAAGGAATTGAAGTTAATTTTAACACCACTCCCCAGAGTTAAAATTCCTTCAAATTCACGATCTAAAGTACCTGCACCAACGGTCACTAGCCATGGTGCCCCGTTGATTAAACTCCAGTACAAAGGACCATCATTTCCAGCAGATGCTACCACAAATATACCTTTCTCCATGGCAGCAAAAGTAGCTACCGCAATTGGATCATTTTCCAAAAGTGTATCATCTAAGCCTATGCCCAAAGACAGAGACAAAACATTAACCCCATCTTGCAATGCTTGGTCTATTGCTGCTACAACATCAGATGAATAGACCCCATATCTCCAAACAACTTTGTACATAGCCAAACGAGCTCGAGGAGCCATGCCTCTAGCGGTGCCAGTGGCATAACCAAAATAAGATGCACCTTTTACATAGCTACCAGCAGCTATGGATGAAGTATGTGTACCATGTCCACTGACATCCCGGGGAGAGTTCATTGGAATTTTCAACTTCGGATTGTTAGCAATCAGACCCTTGTTGTAAAACCGAGCCCCAATGAGTTTCTTGTTACACAAGGAAGAGTTGAACTGGGTACCAGCCATGCATTTTCCTTTCCATCTGGATGGAACTTTTGTCATTCCTTGATCATTAAAACTCTGACTCTCTGGCCAAATTCCAGTATCAACTAAACCAATTATGACATCTTCACCATAATTTGAGCCCGACCAGGCACCAGAGAATGAACTCAAGCCAAGAAATTGAGAAGTGTGCGTTGTGTGAACTGTAAGAGGATGGTCCCTAGTGGAAGAAATGTAGCCTGGAAACTTTTTAAGAGCTTCAAGCTCAGAAGCAGTAAGAACTGCGCTAAATCCATGGATAGAATTGGTATAAGCATAGATAAATTTAGAATAAAGGATAGTGGTGGTGGTTGCAGTTGCAGCTGCATTAGAAGTGTCTGATATTGAAGAAAGCATGGACAAATACCAGCTATGGTGGTCAGAGTAAGCTTTAGGCATAGCTGATATGTCCATGTGAATGATGTAAGTATCAGATCGTGCCGCAGAGGAGCTAACATAGAATATTAGAAACAGAACTACTGGTAAAACTTTGAGCATCAGAATTGCCATGGTAACCAAAAACAAAGCCCTTTAGACTCTTAATCAGCTACATATAACAATAGTTTTCCCCTTGAGATTTAATTTTAAGAAAGAGATTGTTCCTTCACTATAGTGAGCAATTATTTATGAATTATTAACCAAAAACTTTCGTTGCTAAAAGAAAGGGTGGTTAGTGGTTAGTGGAAAACACATCATCATTGTCCATTTTGCTGCTAGAGTCTGGACACAAGGACAGATCCCCACAAGCCTTATCGATTATTAAGAGAAATAAGCACTTTAAAATTTAAAATAGAAGCTCTGTTGATATGTTTTTTATGGTGAATAGTATAGGTGATGATGAATTATGTAATTCAAAAAAATTGGAAAGGAAAGATGGGAAAAAATGCAAAAGGCACTGGTTCCCTTGATTGAAGGCAGTAAAGAAAACAAAAACGTGCATGTTGAGTCCGGTTATTTGGTGAAAAGTTGTGGGTTCTGTCAAGTAACCCCAGCATTGCTTTCCATTTCCAATTGATGGAACTTGCAATAAAACAAAAGCTTGTCGATTTTGCACTGGGATTTCCACATACTGGAGTTGTGGCAGGCCCACCTGGACTTGGAAATAATTGGGCCTGTCACAGCTCGAGCGCCGTTGCATGTTTTTCCGGGTTGGATTAAAATGAAAGTAGATATAGATAGCCCAAGAAAACAAGATATTAGGTACTTCCTACAAGACTCAGTCAAAAAAAGCTGCAAATCCAAATGTCCTCGGTAAGACTTATCTTGGAAAGATGCAGTTCTTTTGAAAGACCCTTTGCGTTTTTATAAAGGCAGAACGACTTACACCTATCACAGGTTTGTCGTAATAATAAATTAATACCCAAAAGGTTTAAAAACGATAAATTGGATATTAGGTACTTCCTAAAAGACTCAGTCAAAAAAAGCTACAAATCCAAATGTCCTAAGTAAGACTTATGCGGAAAGATGCACTTCTTTTGAAAGTCCCTTTGCGTTTTTATAAAGGCTGAATGACTTACACTTACCCAAGGTTTGCCGTAATGATAAATTAGTACCCAATGGGTTTGAAAATGACAAACTGGTACTTTCCATCATGTGTTGTTACTGATATACGTTCTCACGACACGCGATGTACATGGCAACGGCAATCATGTACACGTTTGGCGTGAGTTGCATCGGCGCGATCTCGAAATAAGCCAGGACCGACCTGACAAAAGGGTGGAAAGTGATCAACCCCCCACCCTTGAATATTTCCTTGGAGATCGCGGCCAATCCACTTGACGAATACCGAGATGAGTGTGTCTTATCGGGGAAAACCTCCACGTGGATACCGTATTGTTTTATCACCCTTTCGAGCTCATCCCCGGTAAGTACCGAGTGGGACTCGTAGGAGCATCCTGCGAAGACGAACTGGCACCTTCCTCGGATCTGGTCATTAAGGGGTTCATTCTACTGCAGTCTGCAAAAGCGACAAGCAAGGGGTCATTTAGCTCTCGTATGATATTCCGTACGATGACATGGAGGAAAGCAAACACTTCCCTTCCTAAATCCCAGAAAAAACCCTAACATAATGCTTTGAGCCGCCATTCATGGCTCGAACCCAACATGAACGTTTCGTCTCCGATCAACTACCAGAAGACTAACGTCATTTATCAACTACTGGGAGTAAGAAATAAAAACAGAATGAACGATTCTCACCTCTCGGAATATGAAAATGACTTCTTCTGTTTCAAATATCAAGAACGCACTGGTTTGGAAGGCAAAGAATCCAAGTTTGCGAAAGTCTCTTGCTCTCTCTGAAAAAGACGGGTGTGGTGACATTGCCTGAGATGAACTTGAGTTTTTATAGCGAAAGAAATGACGCTTGGTTTTCCCAAAATCAAAACGACGTTTGGGCGGAAAGATATGTCTCACCGTCGATCACGACCACATGTCGCGGATCAGTGAGAAAGGGTGACCGTCACGATTCGAGAAAACCAAACCATCATCCTTTTCCGTTTAAAAACTCAAGCGACGGCACTCTCTCCCTCCGCATTAAATGCGCCCCAATCTGCATTTAATGTTCTGATAAGGAGTGTCGTTTCAGCATGTCACGCATTTAATGCGCCTGGATGACACTTATTATGCACAGGACACGTCTGTCAGAGCAGAAGTTGTTTCATTAAATGCATCCATATTGAAAGTACGACAGGTAACGTCTGAAGAGGTCAGGTCGCTCATCCTTAAAAAGCGATGACCATGCGAGGTCGCACTCACAAAAGCGCAACCTCGACCTCTTTTCAAACAGGTCAGAATCACCAGAATTTCCTCGAAGGCATCTAGTCACAGCATGAATTATAGTTTCCAAGGATCGATCCTCAAACCTTAAAAACTAAGGGACTTCTGTTATGCCTGAAGAAAGCAAGGCTGACGTAAGGCCCAGTCAGCATGCAAAAGTCAGAACTTGGGTACACCCGTAGCCGAGTCACGTGATGAAAGGAGCAGCGCGCTTCTGTCAGTGCAGTGGATGCGCGTCAGGCCAGCCAGGAGCTGGAAAGCTTCCACATGTCCAATTCTTGCACCAAATCGCGTAAATCGCTCTAGAAGGTGAGCAAAGAGAAATAAAGGAAGATTTGTACGGATAATCCCACCAACTCACAAATTTAGTAATCATAACCTTAATCCATCCCACTATAAATTGAGGGTTCCTCTCTCAATTTGGGGATTAGCTAATCTCTTCTAAAACAGCATATACGCTCTCTCTCTCTCTCTCTCTCTCTTGTAATCATTTGTAGAAATCAGCTCGCGGAACGCGACCTGACCGCTATCATTAATACAACATCAGTGGACGTAGGACTTGCTTCCTTAAGCATCCGAACCACTTTAAACACTGTCTAGTCATTCCTTTTACTCTCATTCTTTCATCCACGTGTGTCTTCTGGGTCAACTCAACATTTCACACATGCATTTGGTTGGTGTCAAAATCATGCATCAACAGTTGTGTATTGTTCCAGTCGCCACAGTTTGTTGAGAGAATGATAGATCTAGAGGTGTTGATGTTACATGTACACCAAAAAATGTAGCAGCTGTGTTCCAAAATGTGAGCTTCACTCTGCAATTCATTGACACCATTTCAGTTGCTACTCCGGAGAAATCTGCTCCAGCTTGAACCACGAACTGGTCAAATTCAATGCTCTGCAATCAAAATAACCAATAACCATTTCACCAAATTAATTAACAAAGTAGTAATAGTAATTAATAAAGGACTTATATATTAATGTATAAATAATGAAATCTGACCTTCATTGTGACGGTAGGTTTTTGAGGTCGACTAAGCACCCCACAAGATCAAAGAAAACAAAGAAAAAGCACAAAGAATCCCACAACAAAAGTAAGAAAATAGAAGCGACGAGAAACACCACTGTGCATGTTTTCTCCATCAAGAAGTCCCTCTTCTTCAATGGCGTCAAACTCCTTCCATGGCTTGCGGGACTTCCGTCATTATTCTTGCGATGATGGTGGGGGTTTAGTGAGGCAGACAGGCGATGGGAGGACGACTCACGAGAAGAATGGGACCTAACGAAGAGTTGGAATGAGAGTGATGGTGAGCCCATGGGGCTGAGCACAGGCGTCAGTGGAAGGAGTTTGTCGTCTTTCCACCATCGTGAGAATCTCTTGACGCTCTGCACGTAGTAAACTGCTCGGCGTGGAGATCGTGTGGGCGAGGACTGAGTCAGGCTACTTACCTCCGAGTCAGTTTTTGAGAGCTGAGCAGACATTGTTGTTTGATGTAGTTTTGTTTAATTCAACAGAGAGATGGAGAATTAGTAGTGAGTGAGGTGAGAATTTATATTTAATATATTGTCAGTGGTTGTGGTTGTGTAAGTAAGATCTATACAATTTAAGGTACGTCCTGTTGGCGCACGTTATTTGAGCTTTGTTAATGTCATCGAAGTCTTGAAGGTGATAGTAATAAATGGGAGATGTGGATTTGTACGTAGACAGAGACTGGCAATTGTCTGGTTGTGGTTTTTGTATTTTTTATTCTACCAAGTGCCAATTTTCATTAATGCCTTCACTAAGCACAATGTGTAATTACTAATTAATTGTTTAGGTGTATAGGGTAATGAGTCTCTGTAGGCTTATTATATACAACAAAAACTGCGAGGTGAGATCAATATTTGCCTCCTTCTTTAACTTAATTTCTGATAAAGAGCATTATACGGGCTATTATATGAATGAATCAATAGTTGTCTCATCAAATCTCAACTACTAGGTTCAATTAATAGCAAATAAATCAAGACGCCGTCGGTTGGACAACTAATTAGAAGATTATGGGAAAGGCCTTCAAGTCAAGACAACAAGACAATCTTTCTTCCATATCTCACGGCAGGGCCCAACTGGCCAACTCCTCTTACGAGTTGAGCGCCTTAAAGAGCGCACAATGTGGTATCAATTTTACTGTCTTTTATTACCGATCGAAATTTGATACCCAACTTAACATTATAAGTTTGTATTATGGATTATGCGTATATTATTATAATTTTTTATTTTATAACCAAAATATCCCAGTTTATACTTACCAACACTTGGTAATGGCATTTGTAATTTATAGCAAAATCTGATCTCCTGGGAAACGCTAGAACTTAGTAAGTAGTAACATGATTGAGATTTGAGAGAGAAGCCCATACTCCCCTGATTGGATCTTTTGCAAGATCCTTCACATGTCAATGCATCATATATTTATAAAGAAAAAGGAAATTAATTTTAGATCCACTACATGTCTACATCCCTACTAGGTCAAAGATCCACCATAATGTTTGCATGGCTGGATGACTTTAATTGTACGAGAGTGGACCTGGCGTATGGGCTTTGCGGGTCTTAGGCCATAATAAGGCTTACCATTTTACCATCAGTTGTGATCCTCGTTTAGTCATTTTCATATCTCACCAAATTTTAATGATGAGAGCTACAATATCTGGAACTTGTAAACCACATCCTTTTTTTTTTTTTTTTTTTTTAATCGAATATCTTATCATGCAGGTGGGTTTGGATTTGCTGTCAAACAAATATCAATGTTAGAATATGTGCTGAAACTCATGAGGAATCTAACATATGTTCTGTTTTTAGTTTCAAGGTCAGAACAATTCTGAAGCAATTTAACATAATGGGAGGAGCACCTTAGTAATACACTTTTATTCGTGCTTTTCTTTATTTTTCACAAAACTTGTGTCTTATGGTTTAACTCTGGTTACTACAACTGGACTTCTCACCACATCCTGCCTTCAGCATCTCCCAACTAAGAGAACCATGAACTACTAATTCTTTCATTACTTTTGGCCCCTCTATACTGAGTTTGTAGCTTCTCTTCTCATACTTGTGTTCAAAACAACCTGTTTGGCACAACATTCACCTTGAAACCTGTCATTGGTGCCACCTTAGCTGTATAATGTGCCTTTCCGTCTCCCACATTAGTCACTGTTCTCTGAAAATTATGCACAAGTTTTTCCCCGAAGATGCATCGGTTCATTGAAGAACAATAAAAGAAGGGTAATTCAAATCCAAGCTTGATGGATTTGAACATTTATAAGAAGATGATTTTGTAATCATCTGAATTTGCTCTGCAGTGTAGTTCATCCCACATAGGAGCTTTACATAATCTTCTGCAGTTGCATCATAAATGAGTCCAGGGTCTAATGCTTTGTTGGATTTATATGACCAGCACCCATGGCCAAGGACTTGCTGGTTTGTCATGATTTCCAAGTTCTTTAATAGCGCTAAGTGTGTTGTCAAATGGATCAGCTGTGGTGATCATTGCAGATCGAATGGCTGCAGGACTCCATTTGGGGTGTGCACCCTTTAAAATGGCTGCAACTCCAGCTGCGTGAGGACAAGCCATGGATGTTCCGTTTATATGTTGAATTCACCGAAAAGATCATTTGCTCCAAAATCAGTTACAGGACTTGTTTAGTCCATATGCTAAACCAAAGAGCCAGGAGCCAATATGTCAGGCTTTAAGATGCTAGGACAACTTGAAGATGGTCCTCTAGAACTGTAAGCAGCGACCGTGGTGGCTGGTTTCCACCCACTTGAGTCAATCTAAATTGCATACTTGCTGTTGGGTTAGAGGTTTTTTTTATGTAACCAAGGACTGCTTGACCCTCTTGGGTGAAGAAATAATGCTGGAAAGGAGGTTTCAACGAAAAATTCCAAGTAGGAACTGTTGGATATGAAGACTCCTCCTGCCACTCTTGACGCAGCAGCATTCTTAACTTGATGCCTACAATTCTTTCTTATCTTCACAAACAATGACTTTGTCCCTACTTGTTTGCTTGTCTAAATTATCGCATGCATCCATGAAAACAAGTGGTAGGCGGCTTTGAGATGAATTTCAATGTAAAGAGAAGATCCCAATGTGAAACTCCATTTCCAAGAGTAATAATCCCATTAAAATTACGACTATTGTACCAGCAGCAACATTTAATATCCATGGAATGCCATTGTGCACAGTACCAACCAAGGCCCTTCATTTCCAGCTGATGATCCCACAAATATACCTTTCTCCGTGGCAGCAAATGAGGCCATGGCAACAGGATCCTCATACAATGGAACTCCATCTAGCCAATGATAACGAAATGACATCAACACCATCAACGATTGCTTGGTCATTGCTGCAATAACATCTGATGCATAGGCACCAGCATCCCATAACACCTTGTACATTGCTAAATGAGACCGCGGGCCATTCCCCGTGCGTTCCCTTGGCATAACCAAAGAAAGATGCCCCTTAACATAATTCCTGCTGCAGTTGACGAAGTATGAGTTCCATGTCCATCAGTATCCGAGTGAATTCATTAAGACAGTGACATTGGGTTTATTACTAAGCAAACCCTTGTTGAAAAATCGAGCTCCGATAAGCTTCTGTTGCACATTGAATATTAAAGCCGGTACCCTCCACGCATCCATCTAGCTGGAACTTCGCCATTCCAACATCACTAAAACTTTCGCTCTCTGCCATATTCCAGAGTCTACCAACCAATAATTACATCTTCCCAAAATTAGAACTTGGCCATGCCCCAGTGGTCAAGCTTAGGCCAGAAATCGCGATGTGTGGGTTGTGTGTGCTATGACAGGCACATCTCATGGAAGATAGATAGCCAGGGGAATTTTGAAGGATTGTAACTCTAATGAGAAGACTTGCACAAAACCATGGATTACATTAGTGTAAGTATATATATGCTTTGAAGGAATGCTCATTGTGTGGCGTGGTAGTATTTATTTAATGCCGTGTGATATTGAAGAAAGTGTGGCGAGTACCATCCAAATTGGTGCATGAAAACCTTTGGCATAGCTGACAAGTTCATATGAACAATGTATGTGTCTGGTTGTGGCGTGAGGTGAGGCTGAGAAGGTGAAGAAGCACATAAGTTCTAGAGTCAGCTTAGCCATGAAGGTAAATGTAAGTGATTGCTTATTGCTTCACATGAAAAGCTCTGTTTCTAACCAATACTGTTGCCTGGGGTCTTCCATTTCTTATTGCATTCTTAACAAACAAAACCTGCTTATGTGTTTATCTCTAATTTTATATTCCACCACCGCAGTGTTTCAGGCTTTCAGCCCCAAAAACAACCACGTAGTAACTACTTCAATGTTGCATCTTTTGCTTTTAATAGGTGTCGAAAGCACTGTTGCTTACTCATGAGCTATCGGTGAAATCATAATTTCTGCCCAACATGTGGTTGCATGCCATTCTTGACTTTGATTCATCTGACATAACAAACTGTTAATCAGCAGTTTCTCTCTATTCTCGTCCACAATAACCACGAGCTCAACCATTCCAAGTAGGTTCACAGGTTTTCGTGGTACTGACTACTCGCAAAATTGATATTTTAACGGACCTGATTTGAATTCATGCTCTAACTGTATAAATTAAGGAAACCCTCATGGCCTGTTATTATCCCAGTTCAGGTAATTGCAGAATCTATCTTGCGAGATTATAGAAACCGATAAGACATCAAATGTAATTTAGTAATGCATGATGTCCTTTCCACCTAAGCAAGGCATTTGGCAGGAGGACTTTTTCCTGGAAAGTGCTTGGCAGTTTTGCTTTATTGATATGATGATGTGAAGATAAATAAACAATGGACAAAAGATCAGGGAAAGAATGGGATAAAAAGAAATAAAACCAAGAAAGAAAGGTGGCAGAAAAACTAAATTAAATATCTATCACCTTATAATACAATCATGACTGCCCAATAATACATTCAAGGCGATTCTGGGACAAGGCTTGTGGCCACAATTGGGCTTCTCACCACATACTTACCATTGTCATCTACCCATTTAAAGAACCATAAACCACGACCTTTTTCAACAATTTTGGACCCTCCAAACTAAGCTTATTTTTCTTCTCAAACTTTTGCTTGAATACCAATCTCTGAGGCTCCACAAAGACCTTTAAGTCATCCATCCTGTCAGATTTGCAGTGTACTTGCTCCTACCTCTTCAACATTAGTTACTGTCCTCCAAATTCTTGTACAATTTTATCTTCTGGATTTGAATCATAATTGTTAAAGAAACAATAAAAGAGCGGTAGTTCAGATCCAAAGACCGGTTAATGCAATTGTGAGAGGACTTTGTGATGATTTGAATTTGTGTTTGTGTAGTTCATGGCACAAGAAGCTATGTAATCCTCTGCCGTTGCATCGTAGACAGACCGATTAAGAGCCTTGTTGGAGTAATATGACCAGCTCCTATGTCCAGTGGCTTGCTGGCAAATTATCATTTGCAACATCTTCAATAGGACTAAAGTGTTGTCTAATGAATTGGCTGTGGTCACAAGGGCTGACCGAATGGCTGCAGGACTCCAATCAGGGTGCGCTGCCTTTATAAGCAGCTACGCCTGCCACGTGTGGCGTCGCCATGGAGGTGCCTGATAAAGAGATTGAAATTGCTAAACAAGAGATGTGATCCAACCTTAGCAACTGAACTGATTGGAGACCATGATCCTAAGATTAATGAGCCAGGGGCCAAAAGGTCTGGCTTTAGGATACTTGGGCACTCAGAAATGGACCTCTGGAGCTATAGCTATCTACCCTTGGTGCTGGCTTTGTACCAATAACCGTGTTCTGAAATTGAAAGCTTCTGTTGGGTTAATGTTCTTCTTTATGTAGTCTATAATTGATTGGCCATCATGTACCCACAATGCTGCTGAAATGAACTTCGGGTGTAGAGCTCTGAATAAGAAGAGTTGGAGATGAAAACAGCTCCGGAAACTCCTGCAGAGATTCATTTACAACTTGACCGCTATACTCAAATTATCCTTGCACACATAATGGCGTTTTTTACTTTCTTCAATTCTGTCACACTCACATTCGTCCATGTAAACAAGGGGCATTCTACTTGAAGAATAATTCCCAGGATACAAGAATTGAAGTTAATTTTAACACCACTCCCCAGAGTTAAAATTCCTTCAAATTCACGATCTAAGCCTGCACCAACGGTCACTAGCCATGGTGCCCCTTGATTAAACTCCAGTACAAAGGACCATCATTTCCAGACGATGCTACCACAAATATACCTTTCTCCATGGCAGCAAAAGTAGCTACCGCAATTGGATCATTTTCCAAAAGTGTATCATCTAGCCTATGCCCAAAGACAGAGACAAAACATTAACCCCCTTGCAATGCTTGGTCTATTGCTGCTACAACATCAGATGAATAGACCCCATATTTCCAAACACTTTGTACATAGCCAAACGAGCTCGAGGAGCCATGCCTCTAGCGTGCCAGTGGCATAACCAAAATAGATGCACCTTTTACATAGCTACCAGCAGCTATGGAGGAAGTATGTTCCATGTCCACTGACATCCCGGGGAGAGTTCATTGGAATTTTCAACTTCGATGTTAGCAATCAGACCCTTGTTGTAAAACCGAGCCCCAATGAGTTTCTTGTTACACAAGGAAGAGTTGAACTGGGTACCAGCCATGCATTTTTCCTTTCCATCTGGATGGAACTTTTGTCATTCCTTGATCATTAAAACCTGACTCTCTGGCCAAATTCCAGTATCAACTAAACCAATTATGACATCTTCACCATAATTTGAGCCGCCCAGGCACCAGAGAATGAACTCAAGCCAAGAAATTGAGAAGTGTGCGTTGTGTGAACTGTAAGAGGAGTTCCCTAGTGGAAGAAATGTAGCCTGGAAACTTTTTAAGAGCTTCAGCTCAAGCAGTAAGAACTGCGCTAAATCCATGGATAGAATTGTATAAGCATAGATAAATTTAGAATTAAGGATAGTGGTGGTGGTTGCAGTTGCAGCTGAATTAGAAGTCTCTGATATGAGAAAGCATGGACAAATACCAGCTATGGTGGTCAGAGTAAGCTTTAGGCATAGCTGATATGTCCATGTGAATGATGTAATATCAGATCGTGCACAGAGGAGCTAACATAGAAGATTAGAAACAGAACTACTGGTAAAACTTTGACCATCAGAATTGCCATGGTACCAAAACAAAGCCCTTTAGACTCTTAATCAGCTACATATACAATAGTTTTCCCCTTGAGATTTAATTTTAAGAAGAGAGGTTCCTTCACTATAGTGAGCATCATTTATGAATTATTAACCAAAAACTTTCGTTGCTAAAAGCAAGGGTGGTTAGTGTTAGTGGAAACACATCATCATTGTCCATTTTGCTGCTAGAGTCTGGACAAAGGACAGATCCCACAAGCACCTTATCGATTATTAAGAGAAATAAGCACTTTAAAATTTAAAATAGAAGCTCTGTTGATATGTTTTTTATGGTGAGTATATGTGATATGAATTATGTATTTCAAAAAATTGGAAAGGAAGATGGGGAAAAATGCAAAAGGCACTGGTTCCCTTGATTGAAGCAGTAAAGAAAACAAAAACGTGCTGTTGAGTCCGGTTATTGGTGAAAAGTTGTGGTTTCTGCAAGTAACACCAGCATGCTTTCCATTTCCAATTAATGGAACTTGCAAGAAAACAAAAGCTTGTCGATTTTGCACTGGGATTTCCACTACTGGAGTTGTGGCAGGCCCAGTATACGGCTGGACTTGGAAATAATGGGCCGTCCACCCGAGCGCCGTTCCGTTGGATTAAAATGAAAGTAGATATAGATAGCCCAACAAACAAGATATTAGGTATTTCCTACAAGATCTCGTCAAAAAGCTGCACCAAATGTCCTAAGTAGACTTTCTGAAAGTGCAGTTCTTTTGAAAGTCCCTTTGCGTTTTTATAAGTGTAATGAAAGTTTAAAGCCCAAGGGAATCTCTTTTTAAGCAAATATAGTATACTTGTCTATCTTGCAATTGCCAAAAAATTCTAGAATGCTAATAAAAAACCTACTTTCACAATATAAAATGGATCATTATAAAATATTCTTGCTTTTACCACGACTGTGTCAACTAAAGTGGGTATATCATATATGTCACATTGAATATTAAATTACTAACGTTAACCTTTGAATATGCCAATGTTAATCTCAACGTAGAATAGTATTATTATTCTTAATTAACTTTCAAATGTTATCTTTCAATTTCTTTAATCAATTTTAGTATTCATCTTCGTTATTTATTTTTATAATATAATGCAAATTCTTCGCAGAAATGCCTGTCTCTATATCCATTAATAAAACCATATGTATCATCCCATCGTTTGTCCATCAAAATCGCATCATATAATTGTTACTATTGACACAGAAATCGTTTAAAACATGCATGATTGCTTTTGTTGAATTGGTGGACAAATTTTTTCTTTTTTATAATTGGTAATTCGAATCAACTTATGTGTATTTCAATTAATTTTGTGGTCTACTAAACATCCTATAATTCTAATGTTTTAGGAAAGTCACAAATATGATAGATGATCTCAAGATGGTTTGAATCTAAGAAATCAATGAGAAGAGGAAACATTTTTTATCACTAAGCCAATCTCTTAGAGTTTTGGTGGACAAATTTTCATACATAGAAAATGAAATTTCTTTTTATTTCTTCAAATTTCTGCATAATCGCTAGTTAATATGATATTTAATATAATTAAATAACACTCGTGGCCTGCAATTTAATTTGATCATGTAAAACAGGATACAATATAATTTTTTTAATCTTGTAGAATCCTAATTTTATTATATATTATAGCAAAATGTGAGAAACGTTTAAGTCAAATTGATCTCAAAACATCTGAACCGCACATTTCCTTAATATCAGAAATAAAAAATTGAACACGGCCTTGCTGTATTGATACTATTTATAGAATATCTAAATCCAGAAAAACCTTCAACAAATTATTATCTAATTAAGGACCCAAACATCGCCATCGACAACTAGTACACCTAACGAAACCGCGACGCGTTCCCTCTCTTAACAAAATTTCATTGATAACGTTGCCTTTTGAGTTAGTCTCTCATATTCACATTTTCACGCAAACTGAACTGAGTTCAAAAACCAGTTTAAACTGCCCCCCAATAGCTGTCCCTTCTCTCTCCAGATCCTGAAATGAAGGCATGCAAAACATCTTTCTTAACATTCGCAAACTTGCTTGTTTCCTTTTTTTATTGTTTTTATCTGGGAAAATACTTAATCCTAACATGAAACATTGCAGGGAACATTCTTGTTCATCCTCGTTCTCTTCATCTCAGTTGCATGTTCTTCCGGTATCAAGGTAATCATTCCAATTGCTTCTTCTCTGTAAAATGTTTTCCCTTTTTTTTTTTTTTGGTAAATGTCGATTGCTTGAATGATTGTTAATAACGTTTGTGCGAATGTTGAATAGATCGGAGAGACTTGTTCTTCTCAGAATACTTGTGACTCAGGATTATCATGTCAAACATGCCCTGCTAATGGAAACACGAGAAGCAGATGTACCCAGATCCGACCATTAAATCCCACATCGAAGGTCCGTTTCATTTTCTATGTTTAAGTTGTTTTGAGTATTAAATTATTGGATTGATTTTGTTGGTGCATGTGGGTTTGGTTTTGGTTTTGGTTTCGGTTAGGTGAAGGGTTTGGCATTTAACAAATACTCATGGTTGACAACGCATAACTCTTACGCTATTATGGGTACAAAATCGCCGATTGGATCATTTATTATATCTCCTATGAACCAAGAAGATTCTGTCACCAATCAACTTAAGGTAAGACACATGTTTCTCAGCTTTTAAGTTTTGTTGTCAAATATATGCGTAAGCCTCCTTAGTTGTCCTTTGGAAAATAAGCAGTCTGTTGTCTCTTTAGATTAATAAATAAGATTAGAAAGCTGACCAACCGGAATCATTTCACATTTGGATGCAATCTTCTCTATGAACAATTTAATTTTTTTTTTTTTTAGAAGATTTGAAACTTCATTTTAAGTTCATAACATTCAATAACTTTGACTTAATCGGTGGTCGTATTCCACCACATTCTATTTCATGAGAACGTTCTTTTGAGGACTATAAAAATCTACTCTTTTACCATTCCTCTTGTTTAGAATTAGATGGAAAAGTATGCTAATTTTATGAGGAAATTCTCTGTTTTTAGGTAAAACTTTTCTTACATTTTCTTGGCTTTGTTTTCTCTAAATTATATTGCTTCGAATTGAAGCAAAATTGCGTGATAGTGCTAATGCTGCTATGAGGGTGAGACTTAATTGAGTTTTGTTTTTCAAAATTAGATTAAGGTGCAACTTCGTAGTAACTTTCAGCTTAGATTTGTGTTATCTTGTAGAATGGAGTTAGAGGGCTTATGCTGGACATGTATGACTTCAACAATGACGTTTGGTTATGTCACTCAACTGGTGGCAAGTGTATCAACTATACAGCATTTGTAAGTGCATCCCCATAATCTAGTGATGCTTGATTGTTCCTGAAATTTCATATAATTAGAGGTGACTTCCTCTTTTTGATATAAATGGTGTAACAATTCTAATTTCTCTTAGGCACCAGCAACTGATGTACTTAAAGAGATCCAAGTATTTCTAGAAGCAAACCCGTCTGAGATCATTACTATTTTTATCGAGGACTATGTGACATCCTCACAAGGCTTGACAAAGGTTTTCAATGCAGCTGGTCTAAGCAAATACTTGTTTCCTTTGTCAGCAATGCCCAAGAGTGGTGAAGACTGGCCAACAGTGGACGATATGGTTAAGCAGAATCAGCGATTGGTGGTCTTCAGCTCTAAATCAACTAAAGAATCTGAGGGAATAGCTTACCAGTGGAAATATGTGGTAGAAAATCAGTGTGAGTTCTGTTTTAAGAACCTATCAAATTGTGTCTTCATATACATACTGATTTTGGATTCCAAGTTCTAATTCTTTGAAATTTTTGATAAATTTTGAAATGACTAACAGTACTGAAGCAGAACCAAATGTAGAAAAATCTCTTACTAGATTGTATGGCAATTATCTTTTTGTGTTTTCTTTCAGCACTTCCACAAGATTATCGTAACATCTGTGTAGTGGATTTATTAGTTTGAACTAAGTGGCATCTCTGTCTTTGTTATTTTGGCAAACTAAAATTCACGCAGATCAGCACGTTGTACTCTATCTAATTTTGCATTATTTTCCTTGGACATGAAAAGTAGTTTTGACAGTGAGTTGGCATTGCAGATGGAAATGAGGGCATGGTTGCTGGTTCATGTCCAAATAGGGCGGAATCTTCTCCTATGGACACAAAAAATATGTCACTGGTTCTTATGAACTACTTTCCTACCAATCCCAATCTTTCAAGAGCTTGTGTGGACAATTCAGATGCACTAGCCAAGATGATGAACACTTGCTATGAAGCTAGTGCCAAGCGGTGGCCAAACTTCATTTCTGTTGATTATTACCAGGTAGTTAGGCTGTTCTATATTTTATAGAACTGGCTAATAGAGCTGTATTTTCTCCAACCTAGAAATAGAAATGTTAAAAAAAAAAAAAATGGATTGAAGATCTCTGATAAATTTTTTGACTTTTCATTGCAGAGGAGTGATGGTGGAGGAGCCCCAGAAGCCACCGATGAAGCAAATGGTCATCTTACTTGTGGATGTGATAATGTAGCATATTGCAAGGTTTGTTATCAAAATTATTTTGTAGTGTTATCATCCACATTCAACTTATGAATGGACCATTATATCATTTGCTGTGAATTCAAATAGAGCACCTAGTCTGTCATTTTATAGTCAGTTTAAATATTTGCTTGATATCTCCTGCAATCGTAAAATGTTAAGGTATTACATTGCTTTAGATGATTTTTCTTTTTGGTAGGTAAATACAGCAAACATTTTAAATTATTATCAAATATCGGTGAAAAGAATTAAAAATCCTCTTATAGTTAGACTTGACCTGAGATTTGTTGTATATGCGCAGGAAAATGCCACATTTGGTACATGCGACGTCCCAAAACTTGCTCCTCCTCCACCTGCAGCTGCAGCTTCTCAAACTCCTACACAAAGTAGTAATAACAGTGCTTATATGGAGAGTAGACCTGCTTTACAATGGTTGTTCGGGACAGTTATGGCCGCAACTCTATTATTATTGTTGAATCATCAATAAAGGCTTGTGTTATTTCATCTTTATTTTTTTAACTGCGAGGGCATATTAATTATTAACGGATATTTGTATTCTCATTTAGTATGTTATGATTTATAAGTTTTTCATGCGACCTTGCATCCGTGCTAAAGCTTTCCGCACTTAGACTAGCCTATGTATAAAACCATCTTAGAAAACTACCATCTTTATTGTAATTGCTTCTTCAGACTCCAGCCTTCAGCCTGAGGTCCTTAATTTTAATTAATCTAAAGATGAGGTTTGAGAATGATGAACGCTAACTCTAATAAAGTTGCAAATTTTACTAAGGATTACACTACGGCTTATTCTGGTTTATTTTATTCCATATTATGCCAAAAAAAATTCTTCCGCTGTGATTCTGGCCAGTCATGTAGAGACTGAATGTAGTTACCATTTACCAATGTAATTAAAATGTGAAAATGCCTCCTTCTTGAACGCAATTTTTTGCCCATCCATTCAAAGATACTTTCTGGGAGAAACCTCCCAGAAATTTTCTGCATTTCGTAATCTTGTGGCTCCTATAAATGCTTGTCCTTAGGATTACTAAAATTCTACAAAAGTTATTGATCCACCCACATTTACTAGCAGGAGTTTCTTGACCGGATAATGATATGAGTAATGCTAACCTTACTCACACTCTCTACTCACTTCACCTTTGTGTGTTTAACAAAGTTGAGTAAAAGAAGTGAGTAGGGGTTACTCTAATGATATATTGTCCAGCTGGAGGAGGAGAGGTTCAAATCCTGTTTTACCACTTGCACTGGCACACAAAAAACGAAAAGAAAAGAAAAGAAAAATAAAAACCTGGAAGCTTTAAAGATAAACATGGGACCGTTTAAATGGAAGGCTAAGGACGTCAGTTTCAATGAAAATTGAAGATCATGTGCATTTGCCCAACTGGGAGGAAATCCCAGCTGGTAAACATGGGGGCTGTCTGGATAACCCCCTTGTATTTTCATATTAATCCACAGGTGTTAAATCTCTAGGCCTGGAATTTCCAAGAGTACAGTTACCAATTCATTTTTGAAGTTTGAAGCATCCCATGTTCTTGGGCATTAAACCTTGGGCCACTTTCTGCTGAGCTGCTTCTAACTTTCTCAAACAATCATAATTTGGCTATGGGGCAGTTGAACAATGGTTCAGGCGGGTCATCACTCTTAACACAGTTTCAGTTTCACTTTTTCAAAGGTGAAGGAAATAAATGTCGAATTGAATGTTTTAATTATAACAGTACATCGAAGAACAACACGCCCAATGATCCAAAGGCACGCATCAAAAGGAAAAAGGGAAAGCTTTAATTATTTACGTCAACATAAGAAACGCAAGTAAAAGGAAACCTTGCCTTGACTTTTAACTCTGAAAGGACTTAAAAACACTTAAAAATCATCGATAGCGGGGACCATGTTTTTTGCAACACAAGAAGGGAACATCCCTATCTGCCTTGGGTTATAAAAGACTGGTCTAACAAGCCATGTTACTATAGGGACCCCAATTAATTGATAAACTTCTCCCACTCTGACCAACTAATGTAGTCTGATTAATTCGAGGAACTTCAAGTGTGAAATTTTGCTTCATCATACATGTTGAATGCTTTGAAATTGAAATACTTCCATATATATCTCTTTATATTTGTAATATTCTGTAATCAAAGGAACATTAAAGTTGCAGTATAAGCAAATCTAACAATCATCCAAAATTTAACTTATATGGAAAAAAAATTATTTAACAATGTAAATAAATATCTGATTACGGAGGCCTCCAGCACAAAGTTTATCTGAAAAAAGGATTGATTACAGTCTTTGAATTGAATCTTATAGCGGAGCTAAATCAAATGTGATTGCAGAAGCAAAAATAATATAGAGCACCATAAGTGAAAGTCACAAAAGTAGATAAAGCTTATAAGTGGACAGTACATAATATTGAATCCACTCCTGACGTTGTCGGTAACTTTTCAAAGATTTTCTTCTTGGATTTCTTCATGTTGGCATCTTTCCTCATTGGCATGCACCCCACTTTCGTACCTTTTGTCGCCACCTGGTTCCGTCCCCTGCTTCTTAATTAACCCATTTTTTGGACTGTCACGAAGTGGTCCTCCTGTGTCCCTTGCACCTCTACGATCCTGGAACCAATTGCTTAGGCTAAAGCATCAAAGGGTAAATTTTGAAATTTTATATTTTATATCTAACAATAAGGGACAAATTGATTCTCTTCATCATTTTTCTGGAGAGTTGAAGGTGAAGGGGGAAGGCCGGAAATTTCATGAGTTTGAATGCATAAATGAACTACAGCTGGATTACAAATAGTTAATAAGCCCATATGTTTTAACAAAAAAGAAATCCTGTTGGTTCTGAACATCATAAACTATTTTATACTGTACTAGTGAAACTAAATAAGCTTGTAAGCAGAACTAGATACATACATCTTTCAAGAGGGTCTCTTGAGCTTCAAGCATATGTACCACATGGCCCATTTTGGGTCGCTTCGTTGCATTTGGGTCTACACAACGTAAAGCTACAAGCAGAGCCCGTTTTAAAGACCTGGAATTAGGCTTCTCTGGTAGCTTGGGATCCAGCACTCCCTCCGGATTCCTGTTAGAAACCATCTTCTTAAGCCACTCAACTAAGTTAACCTGCAAAATTCTTGAATATAAATTTAACTCAACGGAGCAAATATAGAGGGAAGAAACCTTTAAGGACAGTCCAGATGAATCACTCAGAAAATGATGTTAAGAATTTAGAGCAAACCTCTTCTGGAGGCCGGCTATAATCAACTGGGTTCCTCCCAGAAATTACTTCCATAATAAGAATCCCGAAACTATACACATCACTTCGTTCATTCAACATACCTGTACTTGCATATTCAGGAGCCACATAACTGCAAAAGCCCAAAAATGTTAAAATCTCTTTTGTAGACACAACCAAAGGCAGAGACAGGAAAATTCTACAGACCCAAATGTTCCCATTACACGGGTTGTGATGTAACTGCTCTCTGAACCTAGGAGCTTGGCAAGGCCGAAGTCTGAAACCTTGGAATTCCATTGCTTGTCAAGTAAAATATTGCTTGATTTTATATCACGGTGAACAACTTTGGGCTCAAGTCCCTCATGTAGATAACTTAACCTGAATAAATAGTCGAGTTAAGACCATGGACTATGACATAGATGAGAGGCAGGAGTTGGAAAATCAAATTGGATTAATAAAAAGCTGAAATGAAACTGTAAATTTACACTATACCCTTTTGCTGTACCCAGGATAATATTCATCCGAATCTCCCAAGTAAGAGGACTGCAAGACCCTACATCCCCGTGAAGCCATTGTTCCAAGTTTCCATTATTCACATACTCATATACAAGCATCCTTATCACAAAAAAAAAAAAAACACAAAAAGTAATCATCAGTGATATTCATACATATGTGCACCACTTTAATAAAATTAATATACCCCATATTATTTGAACACTTGTAAACTGTAGTGTGCACTGTGCACAACTATAAGACTTAAACTTCAAATATAAACAGCAAGGCAAATTAGGTAAAAGCAGAGTACCTATGAGCTCCCTCAGCACAATAGCCGAGCAATCTCACTAAATTCTTATGCCGAACTCTTCCAATTGCTTCCACTTCAACTTTAAACTCCCTCTCAGCTTGTCCCCTATTCGTTGTCAGACACAGCAACTAATCATTTGCTCTAACATTAATATTAATGGATTTGATAAGTTTTGTATTAGTTACTCTTCAAATTTAAGCAACCATACCACACCAAATTCCAAAGACAGTAACGCAAACTCAAAAGTAACAAGAAATAAATGACTGAAAGTTGCAATTGCAAACCTGTTATTGAGCAAATTTTTAACAGCTACCTGATTGTTATCCTCCAAAAGACCATAATAAACAATCCCATACCCACCTTCACCAATAACATTTTCATGAGCAAAATAATTTGTTGAAACCTCAAGCTCTCTCAAAGTATACCAATGACCCCAACCCAAGTGCGACACCTCAGGCACCACCGCAGCCACTTGGTCAGCACCACCACCACCACCTGAACGTGCCTCGCCACTCCCATTCCCAGGATAACATATTCTATGATCTTTACCGATCTCAACGTGAATCTTATGATATCCAGTAGGGCTCTCTTCTTCTCGAGGGAGAAGCAAGGCCTGCCCTTCTATGCCGGTGATGGGATCGGGCTCTGGATGAGGATGAGATTGAACTCTGACTTCTTGGATGTCTTTAGAGATGATAGGTATTGTATTATTAGTAGGGTCCTTTGAAAAAGATTTATTATGTTTGATTTTGGAACGTTTCGAAGTGAGCCAAAGAGAGATGAGGAAGAGAAGCAGCACAAATGCTGCTCCTACACATACACCGACAACTATCCATAAACGAAGACCAAAGATTGAACTTGGCCTTGATAGTTGGTCACTCATCAAACCCAAACCTTTCTTTCTTTCTTCTTTGTGATGAAACTTAACCAAAAAGTTGATGATTTATGTTAATTTGGGAAAGAATTAATGTGGAGACATTATCATGTTATAGAGAGAGTAAAGGGAGCGACTAAGAGCTGGCATGATGAAATGAGATGAGACTTTTATGTCGGGTATATTAAAGTTAGAAAACTACGCGGGTAACCGTGGCAGTACCAGAAGCAGTTCACTACACTTCACTTCATCCTGTATTTTGGAGAGTATTAAAGTAATTAAAGGTAAAGAATTTATACAGTAAAATCTCCCAATATTCATAATGACGAAGAAACTAATTAATTTTATTATCATAAATAAGTTATTATTTAATAGTGATGTAGTTACAAATTTTTTTATTTTATAATTTATGTTTTAATAATACAATATTAAGATTTAAATTCATGTTTTAATAGTATTATGATTTCAAATTCAGCGCTTCAATTGTCTACTTTTAAAACGAATAGAAGATCATGTCTTAGAACTAACAAATATAAGTGTTCTTGATAGAATTGTAAATACAGTTATGTATGGTCAATTGATGTGAAGCCACAAACAATTATCAATTATTTTAAACATTGCAAGATTAGGACTCCCGATGTCGATGAATTACAAGTTACAAATTAAGTTGAGGAGGAGAATCAAAAAGTCCTAGTAGAATTGAGTGATTATATTCGACAACTTCACTACACTAATCGAATGGATATTAGTATATTTCTCAATCATCCAAATGAACAACAAGTCATATATGTTTTATTTGGAGAAGAAATCATTGTTACAATTAGACAATAATTGAAAGGAAATAATTATGAATATGATAGCACGGAGATACAAAAAACAATTTATGCCAAGAAGCTCTAAACATACTTGAGACGCTAGAAATATTATGGCTTCAACAAGAAGATGTCTATGCTAGCGAGTAATATACTCGTAAGTTAAAAAATGTGGTATCAACTTTAAAGCATAAATCATTGTCCCAAACAATTTTAGATAAATATTTTGTCTCATCTTAAAACTTTAATGTAACATAACATATATTTTTTTACAATATACAGATAGTTATTACTATGTGGAGGCAACTTTCCTTAAGATGAGAATTAGAAAAATTATAACTTATTACAACGAGGAGTTTATTCTTATTTATAACTATCCAAAAATGGGAATACAATTTTTTATAATTACATAGAGTTTATTCCTATATGGAGTATCACTATAGAGAGGTTATACTGTAATTGGATACAGTGGAACCTGACTCCTTTTCATAAACAACTTTGACTTTTGACCAATTGTAGATGCAGAATGATAAAATCAGATAATGTTAATTAAAAATATTATAATACATTAATACAGAAATCTACACCAACTAGAGTGATCCGATCGACCTTGGCGGGATCAAAACTGGTGTGTGTGTGTGTGTGTATAATTACAGATAATCAACAATGAGAAAGTGATGAATGTCAAAAGTAAATGACAATAAGATTTTTAAAGTGGTTTGACGAGATAGAACTTAAGCCTACGTCTACTGTTATTTTATTGTTTTTGAAAGCTTACAAATAATAGTATGATTCATTTGAAATTTTGCTTGGAACAACTGCCCCGCTCCTGAAAACAAGTTGTGACGAGTTTATACAGCATTCATTTACATGATAGAGTTGAGATAAGATTCAAATAAGTAAAATTAAGAAGTTGCATGATCTTCGGCTACTTTAGTTGGAGTCTAAGTCCATCTGAATATCTTTCTTCAAAATTGAATCAATCTAAATAATTTATTTCTTAATAGAGAATTATCTTCTATGGATTGATCGTATAACATATTAATTACCTAAATAATAAGAAAATAGATGTTTGGTATCGTGTTTTTGTGGATAAAAATGCTTTCATATCTTTAAAAACAGTTTCTTATGATAATAAAGTACTAAAAATGTTTTTCATACAAGCAGTTAAGTACTTGTTTAACTTACGACATAAGCAGGAATCATTCAATTAAATCCCTTTTAATTTGAGTAATTCACTCCATCCTATATAGTATATAGTATGATGAAGAGGATTAATGTCTATAACAACTATTGTACTACATAATTCAAATTTCAAATATGCCAAAAACAAGACTACGGCATCTTATTAATTACTAACAAGCAGTAGTAGGGTGTCGGACGATTTAAACTTTGGTTTATTTACTACTTATAAATACACCAACCTTGAAGAGATGGTATAACTCAGAAAAGACTTATGGCTACGTGGGTGTCAAAAATATGAATCTTGTGTTTGAGCAATAAATTTGATTCCACAAAGCAATGGTTGAACATTGAAAGAATTCGATGAAATTATTTGCTTGGTAGTTGTTGTCAAGCAAGTATTAAAAATAGCAGTGGGGTCTGGGGTGGTTAGATTTTGGATTTGTTTAGTTGTTCCACATCCCATCATTAATGTGCCAATATCTATCATACTATATCATATAAGTTGTTAAATTTTGGAGTTATTGCATTGCATTATTCTTATTCACGGAATGACTTGAGTACTAATAATCATAATAATGTTTGTTACTTATTAAACTGCATTGACAATGTTCATACATTATTTTATGTTTTATTCAATTCTAAATGTATTTATAAATTAATTGATGTTGTGCACTCACTGCAATAAACATGGTCATACCAAAAATTAATGTTTTGAATTGATTGGATATCTTGTGATAAAAAAAAAAAAAACAATTCAAATAAAAGTTTTATTGATGCTGTTATGAAAAATGATTCTTATTGATAGTTTCAGGGTCTCGAGGAATTGGTTGAGATGCGTATAAGGTTCATATATATATAAAAAAGTATTGAAATTATATTTTTTTTGAAATCAAACCTTATCTTATCTTGTATTTACTTGATGTATATTCTATTTGTTTGACAATTCTTGAATTAGCAAGTAATTGATTATAAGATTCCCATCATTAAAGAAAAAGAAGTAATAAAGAGAAGATTATTGTCGGCTCAGTCCTCACTTTTGTGTTAGTTACGCATTAAATTGGAACCATACTGTCTTCGCACCATGCCTCTTTTATCACCGTCAAATTAAAATTTAATTGTTTATTTATTTATCGAATTAACATAACTTTTTATTGTTTCCTTCATAATATAACTTTAAATAAATAAAAATTATATTTTTTTGGAAAAATATTACTAAACACTTTGTAAATAAATGAAAATGGAAGACATTAACCCCAAGAGATTGACCTAATGATCAAGAAGGTTTGTTTATTTTCTTAAATTTTTTGATTCGAATCTCGAGGTTATCTACCACCATAACATTGTAATTTATTTGATTATTTGAGTTTGTAGAGTATTCATTGGATCCCAAGGATTAGTTAAGGTGTGAATTTCGAGGATTACTTGAGATACACATAAATCAGTTAAAAAAAATAACACTATGGTAACACAAATTTAATTATAGTTTAAAAATTATTTAAATTAACATTAAAAATAAATTCTAATNGGTCGATTCCGGCGGTGAAAATCCAATTGGACACCACCAATGAAACCACCGTATCCAGATCTATAAAATCCCCATGTCCCCAGCAGTCGTCTCGTCGTCATTCGCCGGCCGAGAGTTCGTGTTCTTCGGCCGTTTTTCGATGAAGCGGTGGACGGCAAACGGTGAGCTGCCGTGGCTGGAAACGTTAGGGGTTTTGTAGGGGAGGATTGAAGGAGTCAAATGGTGGTGACAAGGGTGATTTTGGGTGGAAAAATCGTCGGAAAAAGAGCAAAAAAGTTTACCGGCGATGGTCTGCTAACGTGCGCCGGAGGACTGTTACAGGTGGTGGTCTGCTAACGTGCGCCGCCCATGTAAAATGACCAATTTACTCCTTTACCGTTATATCAAACGTTTTTTCGTCACTTTAAGGGTGGGAATCTGGAATAAATGGAACCTGTGGTACTCACTTGAGATTTCGTCAAACCCTGGGTGGCAATATGTCGTTTACTCTTTATTTATTTATGAATTAACATAACTTTTTATTGTTTCCTTCATAACATAACTTTAAATAAATAAAAATTATATATTTTTTTGGAAAAATATTACTAAACACTTTGTAAATAAATGAAAACGGATGACATTAGCCCCAAGGGATTGGCCTAATAATCAAGTAAGTTTGGTTATTTTTTTGAGTTTTTTGGTTCAAACCTTAGGGTTATTCATCACAATAACATTGTAACTTATTTGATTATTTGGGTTTGTAGAGTATTCATTAGATCCTAAGGATTAGTTGAGATATGAATTTCGAGGATTACTTTAGATACGCACAAATTGGTTAAAAAAAATAACACTATGGTAACACAAATTTAATTATAGTTTAAAAGTTATTTAAATTAACATTTAAAATAAACTCTAATTTCTTGTCCAACTTTATTGGTCCAATTGTCATTTAGGGAAACCTTATTGCAAACTGTAATAACCCCTCATGAAACATTAAATACATCAAATAAAATGTACAAAAAAAGTATATTTTAATAAATATTTATTTCGCATATAAAATTAGTGTTCTAAATTAAAATCACCATTAATATATTCAAACAACTAAAATTTTGTTTGGGGAAGGACATAACTTTTATGTGGATATTTGTCGTACCCGACCCGCTCAAATAAGTTAAAAAAGACAAAACATGATGGACGTCAGAAATAAATCTTAAGGGAATGCCAATGCTTTCATTTTCTTGCCATCCCAAATGCCCATGTGCTCCTGCATTAATTGTAGGTTAATACGATAAAAAAATTATTATTTTCTTTTGATTAGTATAGAGTAAGCGACTTTCTTCACCCAAATAATTGCTTAATAACATTTTTTCACCCATAAATTTTTAGAATACTATTTTATTATCAAAATAATGATGAAAGTATACTCACTTACCGATTCCGGTAGCGTTACTATCCCACACTACTACCATTCTTCTCTAATCATCACTCATCAAAACCTCTTAAACCTTACTTCTATCGACCTCGTTAATCGCTGATAATTGAGTAATTAAGGTTTGTGTAACTGCCCATCCTAACTCTCAAGTCAAATTCCGATCAATCGTGACCACTAAAATCCAACCTACCATCACCAAAAGATTCATCGATCCTCCCTCTTCAAAATCCCTAACAATCTAAACCAACTTTGCTTTCCGTTTGTTGCCGAATATTCTCATTAGTAAACGGAATACAAATTTAGATAATAAAATAATATTTTAAAAATATGTGGATGAGAATGTGTCATTAATACATTATTTGGGTGGGAAAAAGTCGTTAATTTGTTAATATACTATTGACACTTAATCAATCATAACCGCTGAGATCTCAACTTTGTATGTGCAAAGTTATTATATTTTTTAAAGACAAATGATAATATATGGGTGTGGTATTTTATGAATTCCGTGAAAGTTTTATGTTTTATTTGATAAATCGAAAATGATTGGAAGATGTTAACAACTAAAAGGCGTTTGGCATG
Organism: Pistacia vera; assembly: GCF_008641045.1. Lineage (NCBI taxonomy): Eukaryota > Viridiplantae > Streptophyta > Magnoliopsida > Sapindales > Anacardiaceae > Pistacia > Pistacia vera. The sequence goes on along the minus strand of NW_022195352.1, from coordinate 122,760 downwards.
GTTGTTTGCAAAGGATATTTTAAAAACATAAAAATGAAAAATACGACCTCTTCAAATTACTATTATTTATCTGTCTCAAAGAAATTGTTTTAAATATATCATTATTTTATTCTCATTTGCAATTTTGTTATAAAATATTGATTTTAAATTAAGTTTTTTATATTTTTGGCTGGATGTTTTCTCTCTCTTTACTCTTAAATTCTTTATTTTGTGAAAATAAAAACATAAAACTTATATACAAACACTTATCACAAATTTTAAGAGGGAAAAATAATGAAAAACAGGAACGATGTTATTATTATATAGAATAATACTACACATACATCATTTTCATACAACATTTCTCGTACAATATTATGTGACAAGATGTGATTGGGTGAAAGTTTAATTTTAACTATAAATTAACCAATCATATCTTGTCATATAATATTGCATGAGAAATATTGTATGAAAATGATATAGGTATAGTATTACTCTATTATATATTAATAAGGCCTATGTTTCTTAATTTTGTCGAAAACAAAATTTATGTACTAATAACAACACACATTTTACAAAGGAAAAATTTAGAAAACCTTAGACAAATATCCAACATCCTTAAAAATTTTGGACTCATTTGATATAAATTTAAATATATTATTTTTTAAAATAATAAATATAGCAAATCTTCTAAAAATATGTTGTTAAAATAAGTTTAGTTAATTATGAAAACGGTTTTTAAATACAATCTTAAAAGTTAGTGTAAATTTAAAAGACAATTAATAATTGTCTTCACAAATTAAGATTTGAAGACTATTTTTAAATATGGTACTAAACAAATTGTTAAATATTTATTAATATTAATATTCAAAATTGTTTATATTTTTGTTTAAAAAAATTATTTTTGAATTACAACTCTAACAATCAAGAATTCACGATGAATGACCCATTACACGTGTTGAATCTAACGCGAAAGGAAAATTTCATATGCTTTTCACCGGTTTATACTTTTTTCATTAGCGCCAAAATGGACAAAAATTCCCGCCATTTATAAAATCTAGGCCGTTTGCCCTCTTTCGCTTATCAAAACCCTATAGAGAGAAAATCAGTGAAAAGGAGAGGAAACAATCTTATCTAGTAAGAGATCCAGATGGCGGACGAGCAACCGACAGCAGCTGGCCGGCGCCGGGGCAGAGGAGCCGAAGCGACGGCCCGAGCTGAGGCCTTGGAACGGCTCAAGGCGCTCCGGCGTGGCGGACGCAGATCTGGAGAATCAGGAGGATACGACATCAAACTAGAGACCCCGATATACGACACCGTGGAAGACGACGAGTATGATGCGCTGGTGGCGCGTCGCAAGGAGGAGGCGCGAGGTTTTATTGTAGACGATGACGGCCTCGGCTACGGCGACGAAGGCCAAGAAGAAGACTGGTCCACCGCCGGAATCCCTTCTTCGTCGGATGACGAATCATTGGACGGCCACAAATCGTTTAAGAGGAAGAGAGTTGAAAAAAAAGAAAAGAAAGAAAATAATCAACATGTAAAGAAGTCGAACCCTTCGCTGACGGCCGCAGCGGCAATGATGGGGAAACAGAGATTATCAGCGATGTTAACGTCAACGGCGATGTTTAGAAAATCCAAGGATGATAAAGTAAAGGAAAGTGAGAGTGTTGTTGATGAAGTTTTAGCGGAATTCGCGCCAGATGACGCGGATCGAGAGAGGCGTAGAAGGTCGCACCCAGTTTCAGTTTTAAGTAATAATAAGAGTTTTCTTTCGGTTAATTCTGTTCAAAGTGAGCATCAATTGGTCACTAAGTCGTTAAATTCAGTACCGAAGGAAAATTGTGATTTGGTGATGAATTCGGTAGTAAATCAAAATGCTTATGCAGTAGTTTGTGATGTGAATGAGGAAAAGTGTTTAATCGATGACTTGAAAGATTCGAGACCAGTGTCTGGTGTGAGTACGGAACTGATTAAGAAGGATGTGATTGAATTGAAAGAGGAAGTGAAGGAGGAGACTCGTAAACTGAATGCAAAGATTAGTAACGAGGAGAAGGATCCAGCATTGAGTGCCAGTGCTGGGTGGAAGGCCGTTATTAGTGGTAATGGGGCAGCTGATGATATGAAAAATGGCTCAAACAGTGAAGAGCTGTCAGAATTTGAGGTGGATGCAGATGGATCGTTGCCGTTTTACATTGTTGATGCCCATGAGCAGTTTTCTGGTGCCAATATGGGAACTGTCTATCTCTTTGGGAAGGTAATATGATAATTTTGCTAGGTTTTGTTGTCAATTGCATTATTTGTAGAACATCTCTGATTTATTTTTAAATGTTATGCTTACTCTACTTTGCATATTTTTGGTAGTAATTAGACGAATTGGTGGCATGAGGGAAGACGGTGTTGTAATGTATTTTCATTTGCTTATTCACGTCACAGGTTATTGTCAGCAAATTTCTGACTGTCCTTGACCATATCAGTTACCTGTGCATAGATAAATAAGACTAACAAATTTGAGAACTCAAGTCAGTTAGGTTTAATTGAAGGCTTTAGGTTGATTACATGAATTATTTATTTCCGTCCCTCTCTGTATAGGGCTTCATACATCTTCCTTTGGATCTCAAGTTGCCATTTCCTTCTGTTATGACCCAAAACGATGTGATTATATTAATCTTTTTCTGTTGGCATGATCATTACTCTTTGTAGTGCTCTAAACAATTGTCAATGCTCCAGCCAGCCCATACTTTAGCAAAGTACGGTAGGTCTTCAGTTTATCGGTTGCCCTTCAAAAGTTTGTACTATTTGAAGATGAATGTAACAATAATGGCTGCTTTAGGAGTGTGTCCATGACATTGATTCTAATATTCTATTTCTTTTTTGATTAGATAAATTTTATTCTAATTGCAGAGTGTATACTTCTTTGTGTCTTGGCATGCTATATAACTGGTTAACTGTTTTAGTTGTTATTGGTGTAAATTCATAAACAAACAATGACCCCTGTGATTGTCATATATCTTTTTTCTTAAGGTCAAAGCAGGAAACACATATCATAGTTGCTGTGTGGTTGTTAAGAACATGCAGAGGTGTGTGTATGCAATCCCAAATGGTTCTCTATTTCAAACTGATGAGATAATGAAGCTTGAGAAAGATGCTGAAGAGTCTCGCATTGCTCCAGCAGTTTTCTGGACAAAGCTTCAGGTAAGTTTGTTTCTGTATGTATGCAAGGATGTGCACAAATACATTTTTCCTCTTTATCTTCTATTTTCCCTTTTCTAGTTTTGACTGTTATTAGTTTTTTTTTCTTCATTTTGTTCTTTCTCTGTTAGGATGTGGCTTCAGGATTAAAAAGTGAAATAGCAAAACGGTTGCTAAGTCTCAATGTTTCAAGTTTTAGCATGTCAGTGGTTAAGGTTTGTAGACTTAACCTTTATGGTATCCTTGGAAATGCATTGATTAACTTTTAATATTTTTTTTGATTCATTCTCATTTCTCTTATGTTCTTTTAATATCTTTGGTTTATCGTTCCTTGTGTATACAGAGGAGATATGCATTTGAGCGATCTGACATACCTATTGGTGAGAATTATGTGCTCAAGCTCAATTACCCATTTAAGGTATATCACTGAACCTGTGAATCAAATCAATGAGGTAGTTAAATGTAATTCTTATATGTTAAATCTTTCTGTTATCAATTTTTGGAAGTTACTTTTGAGTTATCAATTCTTAAGGTCTCTGTGAATCCAGGACTCACATATTGCTGCTATCATTGGTATCCTGACATATTTGAGTTATCAATTCTTAATAACTACCATGCACTTTGTCGTTGCAGAACCCGCCACTTCCTGCAGATCTAAAAGGAGAAACTTTCTGTGCTCTGCTTGGTACTCATACAAGGTAAAAATACTTAGCAACTGACTTGATTACTTGATATGAACTATATTGATCACCTATTGTAAAATCAATATTCTTGCATACAGCATATTACTATATTTTTTCAGGTTTCTTTTAGATCAGAAGTATTAGAACATCGTAGAGACTTACTCACATATGTAAAATACACTGCATCGATAAAAAGTTATAAGACAGTTTAATGCTCGGTGCATTTGTGCTTGGAAGAAAGGGTACTTACCTGTGTAATCATATGCAGTGCCTTGGAACATTTTCTTGTTAAAAGGAAGGTAAAGGGACCTTCTTGGCTATCAGTTTCAAAATTTTCTACCTGTCCTGCTCCTCAAAGGGTGAGATTTCTGATGCTGTGGATCTTTTGTCTCTTAAAGTCATGTTTATAAAATCTTTTATGCATAGTTTGAAATTTATTGGCATTCTCTTGCACAGGTGAGCTGGTGCAAATTTGAGATTACTATTGACTCTTCCAAAGATATACGAGTTTCATCTTCCTCAAAGAATGTGCTAGAGACTCCTCCAGTGATTGTGACAGCAATAAATTTGAAAACTATTGTCAATGAAAAACAGGATGTAAATGAAATTGTCTCTGCATCTGTCATCTCCTGTCTCAAGGCTAAGGTTTGTTTAAGAAACACATACTTATTTTGTCTTTCTAAATGCGTGACTTGGCTGATGTTATTATTGATGTTGGTTGATATTTAACTGAGTCTGAGTTGCCTTGAAAATCAGTCAATACGATTTTGGTGCTAGTGATGTTAAATCTAGGGAATATGGTATTCCATTTGATATGAATAAATGTATATTATACAAGTCATAGTGTTGTGCAAGGTATGGTTGTTACATTTTAAAGCTACACTTGAGTTGTGTGATTTTCAGATGTTAACCTCAATCGTGTTTGAATATAAATTTCTTTTACTCTGTTGATAATTAATTATGGATGGAATCATGGAAAGATACCGGTACAGTATATAATGGTTTTTAATGACAGTTTTGGCAAACAAATCCACTTCTAGAGTTACCAAAGTCTTGGTTAAACTTTTTAACTTGATTTCCCAACACTTACATGTTTTTAAACTGGAGTTGAGCTTCTTATATTTTAGTATATACTCCAATTGGCGTTGTTCTAGCTGAAGGAAGTTACATATTGATTTCAATAGATCTCATACAAATTGTTCTTTGTACTAAATAAGCTACTTGTGTTGTTTCACTTTTCAGATTGACACTCCCATGTTGGCCTCAGAATGGAAGAAACCCAGTCTTCTAAGCCATTTTACTGTTGTACGCAAGCTTGATGGAGGTATATTTCCTATGGGGTTCAACAAAGAGGCAACAGATAGAAACTCAAAGGCTGGTTCAAATGTTTTATGCTCCGAAAGCAGGTAAATTCTAATTATGTTTTTTGTGTTCCATCAAAGTTTTCGTCTGCACTGCATGAATTTGCAATTTAAGTTCCTATGATTGAAATATTTTGAATGTAATTTTGTAGTGAGAGAGCTTTGTTAAATCGTCTCATGATTGAATTATACAAGTTGGATAGTGATGTTCTTGTTGGGCACAATATATCTGGGTTTGACCTGGATGTTCTCCTCCACAGAGTGCAGGTGAGAATATCTTTTCAGTGCTTTCTATCTGAAAAAAAGTTTCAAACTACATTATTTTGTGCTTGTGGTAACAAGAATATTGTTAAAACTGTTGGCAATTTTTTCTATGCTGACTCACTGCAGTTTATCACTTGTGTACATGAGGCTGGTGGATTCAGTCATTTCTTGACTTTTGGGCTAGTTTCCAAAAGGCACAAATGCATACATTTTTTTTTTTTTTTGGCTCTTTTTAGATCATATTTTCAAAAAATTAAAATGTTGGCCCTTAAAATATGGAAGTGGAAACAGGAATGGAAACTTGTGATTCTTTAATTTAACGTCTCCCTCAACTCAACTTGTATTCCCTAAATTGCTAGATTCTGCTGCCCTGCCCATCAATCAGATGTACATTCACTGAATTCCTTGTCATCTCTATAATGCCCTTGTATCCTTATTATGCAGGCTTGCAGAGTGCCTAGCAGCATGTGGTCCAAGATTGGCCGTCTTAAGCGATCAGAAATGCCTAAGCTTATGAAAGGAAGATCCACTTTTGGGTCTGGAGCTAGTCCTGGTGTCATGTCTTGCATTGCTGGTCGGCTCTTATGTGACACATATTTGTGTTCCCGTGACTTATTAAAAGAAGTATAACATTTAGCTGGTATATTACATGTGAAAGCACATAATGGAGCTAAAATTCAATGCTCATGTTTTCTAATCTTCTTCTCCAGGTCAGTTATTCTCTGACACAACTTGCAAAGACTCAGTTGAACAAAGACCGCAAAGAGATCGCCCCACATGAAACCCCCAGAATGTTCCAAACATTGGAATCCCTTTTGGAGCTTGTAAGTTTTTGATGCTTATGTTGTCTAGTTTTGGTCATTATGTTTGATATCATGATAAAGGCCCCTGTTATTGGTTTGGATATCAAAGAAATATATAAATAACAGGGGTAAAACGCAACACAGAAATGATTTTTGTTTCATCCTGCAATGTTTGTCCATTATCAAAAACCAAAGCATTCTTTTTCCTTCTATTGATGTTACTAATGTCAGTTAACATTATCAATAACCAAGCATTAAGCATTTTAAGTACCAAAAGGAGGGCAATTTTGGAAAATGGATATTTAAAAAGCAAGTTATTGCTTCATGTTCAATTTCATAGAATGCAAGTCTTGATAGAATGCGCTCATTGAATAGTTTGTTTCTCCAGGTAATAAGTGGAAAGGAACATCCATTGGACATGATGGTCCGTTGTGTTTTGCAATGACTGAATTATTTATGTTTATTGAAGTCATTGAATAACTTATTTTTCCGGGTTTTAAAGCTTTATTGGTTCCTGCATTTAAATTTGTGGTTGTGATCTTTTGAAAATGATGTTATCTTGCTCCACTGTACTTGAATATGATCATTTGAATTATTATCTATTCTATGTGATATAAAACATAAAAAAAGGTTTAGTACTTGTCTTTTGAGCTTTAGTAAATGATGTAGGTTTTTTTTGACATAGATAATGGTTCAACAGGTAAATTTTGCTATTTATGACAGGAAAATTTACTGCTTAGTGTGCTGGGATAATGTTTTATGTCTAATGGTATCTGTAATGCTTCCAGATTGAATGCGGTGAAACAGATGCATGGTTATCTATGGAGCTCATGTTTCATTTGAGTGTTCTTCCCCTCACACGTCAACTAACTAATATAAGTGGCAATCTTTGGGGAAAAACTCTTCAAGTGAGTTCTTGCTGTACTTTTCATTTTGTTTGTTATCTTGTATAAACTGTCAATCAACATGACTTATAACATAGGTTTTTCTTTCAGGGTGCTAGAGCTCAGAGAGTAGAGTATCTTCTATTGCATTCATTCCATGCAAAGAAGTTTATTGTCCCGGACAAGATTTCTTCTCATATGAAGGAAAATAAGATAGCAAAGCGTAGATTAAGTCATGGTGTGGGGGACAGAAAAGCTGAAGAGGAAAATATTGATGATGCAAATTTTGATGATGCTGCTCCACATAATGAACATGGAAAAGGCAAAAAGGGTCCTGCTTATGCTGGTGGATTGGTTTTGGAGCCAAAAAAGGGTTTATACGACAAATATATCTTGCTTTTGGACTTCAATAGTCTTTATCCTTCTATTATTCAGGTGAGATGGCCTCTCTTTCTTTCTCTATGTACACACACAGTTGCACATCAACATGTCTATTTGCCATTGTCAATTGCTGCTGGATTGAGTTGTGAATATGAGCAGCATTACCTAATGAATTTTACAGGAATATAATATTTGCTTTACAACAGTGGAAAGATCTCCAGAAGGATTTGGTCCTCATTTACCATCTAGTAAAACAACTGGAGTCCTACCAGAGGTATTTTTATGTTTATTTATTTTTGATTAATATTGCTAGATTTTTCAATAGTATTGGGGCTTCAGAAACCTTTTAAAATAATAAATTGATTTTCTTTTTTGGTTATGCTTTTGACTTTAAGACACAATTTTGGAACCAACAAGAAAGCTTATTGAGAAGAATGTTTATAATTTATATCATTACTCATTTTGCAACTTTGCATGCTATTTCAAGTTTTAAACTCAGCTTGGTTGAGTTACCTGACAAAATGACTATCTGCTTTGCTTTCTTTCAATAAAATTGGGAAGCAGAAATTGTTTAATCTTTTTGTTGTTATTCTTTCTTTTCTTCGTGCTTCCTGAATTTGGTTCTGCTTTCATAATTAAAACCAAGGCTGATAGATAGGCATTTGTAATTTTAGTACCTGGGTTGGTTACAGGTTTTCTCTTTTTGACTCCCACTTGGATAGCTAGTTCATCCCTTTCCTTTTTTCCCTTTCTCTTTTGTAGTTGCTTAAAAATTTGGTTCAGAGGAGAAAAATGGTTAAGTCATGGATGAAGAATGCATCTGGTCTTAAGGTCCAGCAGCTTGATATTCAGCAGCAAGCATTAAAGCTCACTGCAAATAGGTCTGTGTTTATAGTTGTTTTCTGTAATTTGTTAGTTTTACTTTAAGACCAGATGGTATTGCCATACAACGTATTTTGTACTCACTATACATTGCTGATATGTTCACTATGCAGTATGTATGGATGTCTTGGGTTTTCCAACTCAAGATTTTATGCAAAGCCTCTTGCAGAGCTTATAACACAACAAGTAAGAGAAATATATCTTACTCCACTGTAATTTGAAGGAGTTGCCTTGCTTTTAAGTGCAAAGAAAATGGCTTATAATACAGAATGTTTCTTATCATTGAGCAAGTCACATGATTGTGCAGGGAAGGGAGATTCTTCGGAGCACTGTTGATCTTGTTCAGAATAATTTGAACTTAGAGGTCATTTCTTGTACAATCTGATTTATAAGTCATAGGTCTGCATTATTTGGCTGACTTGTAAACATATATAGCTATTGAAGGATGCATTTATCTTGTATCTGGCAGGTAATCTATGGTGATACAGATTCAATTATGATTTATAGTGGACTAGATGATATTGCAAAAGCAAAATCTATTGCAGGGAAAGCCATTCAAGAGGTAAAGTTATGGCCATGTAACTTCTATTCATTTAAAGCATTGCCCATACATCTTGTAGGCAAAAATGAATTTTGTATTATCTGACAGATTCTTAAAGAGATTATTATTATTATTATTTTTTTAAATTCTGCTATTTCCTATCCTGTATTTCAATCATGATTGTGGGATGTCTGGTCCAAAATTTAGTATTATTTTCGTCATCTGTCCTCAGTTAAATATTGACCTAAATAGAAGAAAAATAAGGCATGCACGTCCTTTACATTTGAGAACAGTATAATTCATTGCCCTGGCAAATTTTCAAATACTGAACTTGCAGGCATTTGCTTGTTTAAACTAAATCTTAACTTTCTTTATATATTTCCCTTTTGGTGCTTTATATGACATGTAACCTTTTTTTCTACCTGTTTAGGTCAACAAGAAGTATAAGTGTCTAGAAATTGATCTTGATGGCTTGTACAAGAGAATGCTACTGCTTAAGAAGAAGAAATATGCGGCTGTCAAAGTGCAGTTCAAGGATGGGACAACATATGAGGTACACCTAAAATATCTTTTCTATGATTTGTAGGACTCTTTTATTACTGGAAATCAGTTTGTTGGACACCAGAGGACATGACACTTCTGTTTACCTATGTCTGAGATATGCAGATAATGAGAATGCTCCTTTATTTGCTGAAATTTATGTTAACATTTTGATGATGGTTACAAACTTTGTCGTGCAACTTTGAACTTGCAAATTTGATAATTATTTGTGTCTATGATTATTCTATATTGCAAACAAATAGATAAAATATAAAAATATATCTTTCTAATATCATAAATGCACGGACACGTGTATTTTAGTTGCATCCTCATGTCTAGATTTTAAGAGTTCTAATATCCATGCCCATAGATCGTTGTGTTTTTCACTTTTTACTTAACCAAAGTCATTGTGATAACTTGTAAGGCAGGTTATTGAACGTAAAGGTCTTGATATGGTTCGCCGCGACTGGAGTTTACTATCAAAAGATGTGGGAGATTTCTGCCTAAGTCAAATATTGTCAGAGAGGTGTGCTATTTTCTTTAACCTTTCTTCCATCCCCTCGCTAAGCTGCTAATCTAAGCAATTGAATTGCTAATCCTTTTTTTTTTTTTTTTTAACTGTTATGCTCACAGGTCATGTGAGGATGTTGTTGAGTCAATACATAATTCTCTCATGAAGGTGATGTCATAGTTTCTCATATTTTTGCCTTTTTTTGTTGGAAGAGGGGGGAGGGGGGATAATAATTTTGTCATGAACTCAATTTCTTTGATAAAAGATAATTCATCAATTTTGTTACTNAGGATGCATTTATCTTGTATCTGGCAGGTAATCTATGGTGATACAGATTCAATTATGATTTATAGTGGACTAGATGATATTGCAAAAGCAAAATCTATTGCAGGGAAAGCCATTCAAGAGGTAAAGTTATGGCCATGTAACTTCTATTCATTTAAAGCATTGCCCATACATCTTGTAGGCAAAAATGAATTTTGTATTATCTGACAGATTCTTAAAGAGATTATTATTATTATTATTTTTTTAAATTCTGCTATTTCCTATCCTGTATTTCAATCATGATTGTGGGATGTCTGGTCCAAAATTTAGTATTATTTTCGTCATCTGTCCTCGTTTAAATATTGACCTAAATAGAAGAAAAATAAGGCATGCACGTCCTTTACATTTGAGAACAGTATAATTCATTGCCCTGGCAAATTTTCAAATACTGAACTTGCAGGCATTTGCTTGTTTAAACTAAATCTTAACTTTCTTTATATATTTCCCTTTTGGTGCTTTATATGACGTGTAACCTTTTTATCTACCTGTTTAGGTCAACAAGAAGTATAAGTGTCTAGAAATTGATCTTGATGGCTTGTACAAGAGAATGCTGCTGCTTAAGAAGAAGAAATATGCGGCTGTCAAAGTGCAGTTCAAGGATGGGACAACATATGAGGTACACCTAAAATATCTTTTCTATGATTTGTAGGACTCTTTTATTACTGGAAATCAGTTTGTTGGACACCAGAGGACATGACACTTCTGTTTACCTATGTCTGAGATATGCAGATAATGAGAATGCTCCTTTATTTGCTGAAATTTATGTTAACATTTTGATGATGGTTACAAACTTTGTCATGCAACTTTGAACTTGCAAATTTGATAATTATTTGTGTCTATGATTATTCTATATTGCAAACAAATAGATAAAATATAAAAATATATCTTTCTAATATCATAAATGCACGGACACGTGTATTTTAGTTGCATCCTCATGTCTAGATTTTAAGAGTTCTAATATCCATGCCCATAGATCGTTGTGTTTTTCACTTTTTACTTAACCAAAGTCATTGTGATAACTTGTAAGGCAGGTTATTGAACGTAAAGGTCTTGATATGGTTCGCCGCGACTGGAGTTTACTATCAAAAGATGTGGGAGATTTCTGCCTAAGTCAAATATTGTCAGAGAGGTGTGCTATTTTCTTTAACCTTTCTTCCATCCCCTCGCTAAGCTGCTAATCTAAGCAGTTGAATTGCTAATCTTTTTTTTTTTTTTTTTAACTGTTATGCTCACAGGTCATGTGAGGATGTTGTTGAGTCAATACATAATTCTCTCATGAAGGTGATGTCATAGTTTCTCATATTTTTGCCTTTTTTTGTTGGAAGAGGGGGGAGGGGGGATAATAATTTTGTCATGAACTCAATTTCTTTGATAAAAGATAATTCATCAATTTTGTTACTTATAGTTGTGTTCACTTGTGTTGAATAATGTGTTCATGCCTTAAACCTATGCATTGTCATAGAGGAGTTTAACAGATTGTCACCGATATGCATATCTAACAGGTACAAGAGGATATGAGAAGTGGAGAAGTAGCGCTTGAGAAATATGTCATCACAAAGACGCTGACTAAACCACCTGAAGCCTACCCAGATGCCAAAAATCAGCCACACGTTCAAGTGAGCTTCATGAACTATTAATGATATCATTACTTAGATTTCTACCTTGCCTATATAAGTTGTTTCACTATTTATTGAACCCAATACGTGGAATTTACTTTTGATCATTTTCTAGGTGGCACTGAGATTGAAGCAAAGTGGTTACTCAACTGGTTGCTCTGCTGGTGATACAGTACCCTATATAATATGTTGTGAACAGGTTTGAGACTATTTTTATGTTCTTTTATCAAATTCAGCAGTCTCTGGAGCTTGGGTGTGGAGTGCTTTTACATATAAGATGTAACATTCATGTTATATTTCTTTCCTTTCCTGGATAGGGGATAAGTTCAGGAAGTTCAGTTGGAATTGCTCAGCGTGCTAGACATCCTGATGAACTGAAAAGAGATGATGGCAAATGGATGATTGACATTGAATACTACTTGTCTCAGCAGATTCATCCTGTAGTATCACGTCTATGTGCTTCAATTGAAGGTACAAGCCCAGAGCGCTTAGCTGATTGTTTGGGGCTTGACTCATCCAAGGTAAAAGCATCCCTCAGGCCAGACTCACTTTGAGTTTACGAAACTTTTCCTATTTCATTGATTGCTTACTTTTTATATTAAATTATGGTTTCTTTTAGTTCCAAAGTAAATCAAGTGAAGCAATTCGCAATGATTCTTCTAGCTCATTCTTGTTTGCTGTGGATGATGAGGAGAGGTAATTATTGTTTCTCGTGTTAATCTGCTGTGACTATGCATTACTTTTTACAAATCTCTTTCATGTCAATGTTTTTAGCCATTTATTTTTGTCAAATTTGTTATTTGGAAATAATACACAAACTTTAAATATGCTGTCAACAGCTCTGTAATTATTTATGAAATTCTTGTAATATTCTTTGATGTATCCAAGAACCTGTGCTCTTTCATCAAGCCTTTTTTTTCCCCTGCAATGCAGTTGTTTCCCGTTAATGTATAAATTTTATCACATGATCAAAATTGGTGTACTGGATTACTCCCAGTTTTCTCATTAATCCAAAAATTAATCATTTATGGATTGTTATAATTGAATTGCAGATACCGGGGTTGTGAGCCATTGATCTTGTCCTGTCCCAGTTGCTCTAGTAATTTTCACTGCCGAGCTGTCTTCAGTTCTGTTTATACGTCAATCAGTGAGAAGCCAACAAAAGCAGAAACACAGTGCAACTTTTGGCGTATATTGCGCTGCCCTAAATGTCCAGAGGATGGTGATGTGGGTAGGATATCTCCTGGAATGATAGCTAACCAGGTATTAATTTGAGACTTATACCTCTAGTTGACTAAAATTGGGCACCCTGAAAAATTGTAGAATTTTAGAGCTTAGGGATTGTGGTAAGCTTTATAGCTTCTTCGCCTTCTGTGCCTTTGAACAAAACACTGAAATGGTTAAATGCCAAACAAACCACATAGAATAAAAAGTTTTCATCTAGGGTGAGAAAGTCCTTAATATTCATGATTGATCCACATATTCTAGGGTCAGAAAGTCCTTAATATTTTCATCGATTGATGCACATCTTGTCATCTACAACATTGTCACTGAGGACTATAGTATTAGCATTTTGTGCATCATGGCGTACCTGCTATATAAAAGTGATTGGGGATCCGAGCTTTAATCACAGGATTTTAGACAATAACATATCTTATAATGTGTGTATTTGGCAATGTCTCTGTCAGGTCAAAAGGCAGGCGGAGGGATTTGTCTCAATGTATTATAAGGGCTTAATGACGGTAATCTACCTCTCGCAAAACTTTATTGTTCGGTGATTCCGTGTTTAAGAGACCATTTGGCATAATGCAGTTTAGTGTTAAGTGATAATTGAATCAATGTCATGGATATACTTTGTTCAGTGTGATGATGAAACTTGCAAGTACACCACACGTAGTCTGAACTTGCGGCTGGTTGGTGATTCCGAACGAGGAACGGTTTGTCCAAACTATCCACGTTGTAATGGCCATCTCTTAAGAAAGGTTTTCATCGTAACTTCATGCAGACTACTATAATGTTTTTCTTGAATCTATAGGTTTATTTATATACTAAGACTTCTTTTGGGTGTAAAAATGTGCGTTCACTAGTACACCGAAGCAGATCTGTACAAGCAGCTTTCTTATTTCTGCCATCTGTTGGATACTGTACGCTGTATAGAAAAGGTTACTTCATTTAACCATTTTGATGTCGCAATGATTAATTGGGCATAATCTTCTATTTTACAAAAATGCGTACTAATGGTTTTATCTGTATTATGGCAGGTACAGATAGAGGCTAGCGCTAAAATACCACTAGAGAAAGAGCTGATCAAGATTCGGCCAATGGTCGCTTTGGCTGCATCAACCATTCAAAGTATTCGAGATAGGTGTGCCTATGGATGGGTACAGCTCAATGACCTTATCGTCTTTGTGTAAATTTAAGCCTAACATACAATATAGGTTGTCCATATTATAATTCATTATGTAGATTTGTATTTCATTCAAAATAGAGAACAAAAATAAATACATCGGACTAGTTTTAACCCTTCCAGTTATAGGATAACATAATGTTACCTTACTGGGATCACATTGTCCCTTTGGCGGCCCTCGATCATCGCCCATGACCCTAGGGCTGCCATAGATTCATTGTCCCGGAGATTAAACTTTTTTAAGTATGATTTCTGAATAATCTTTTTCAGTATAGTAATGCGGGTGAACTTTGTCCCCCGGATACCACACACAAATGGTGTACCAAGGTCAGTTATGGCCTTATAGCCAATGAGGCCAATACACATTATAATTTCTTTATAGTCATAATGTTGGGATTAATTAAATTTATTACTACAAAGAGGTTATAATTTAATAGAGGTGTAATTATAAAAATTATTGTTTTGATTTTATAATTCATGTTTTAATAATATTAGGATAATACGAAAATAGATATCAAAGAATTAATATAAAATTAAATGATCAGATTCAATAATTTTTGTTATTTTAATCAAATAGATATTAATGTTTTTTTCAATTATTATGTTTTAATTAAAGAGAAATCATTACTTGAATTAGATAAGAGAAATAAGATATTCTTGAGATGATATTATGAAAATACCAAAAATTTTATACTAAGAAGTTCTAAATATGTTTGAGAGTTAAAAATATTTTAGTTTCAATAAGATGTTAATATTGACGGCTTATTATGTATTCACAAGATAAAAGATATAGTAATAATTTTAAAACATAAATTATTGTCTTAAACAACTTTAGATAAATATTTTATTTCATCTTAAATTTTTAATGTATCATAGTATATATTTTTTACAATATATATATATAATTATTATTATGTAGAAACAAATTTCTTAAGATGAGATCTAAGAAAATTATAACTTATTATAATATAAAATTTATTTTTATTTATACTTGGTTTAAGTTGAAATCAGTATTTTATATATCTACATAAAGAGTATTCTTACATAAAACATCATTATGGAGAAGGTTCTATTATATATATAAACGTTTATATTGGAAAGCTGCTATTCTTTCAATTCCCTTCCCATCAGTGATGAAAATCCAAAACAATTTAGCAGACGAAATAGAAGAGATTTTGAACAATAGAATTCAACGCAATCAATTGTTTTATTGAGTTTGATTATTGAAACTCTAAAATTACATTATAATATAAATTATTAAATTGAGCATGTGTATCCAATGACTATCTGAAGAAGCTCCTCTAATTCTCTTGGAATCATGACTTGCAATTTGTACACCACTCAATGCAAAAAGCTTATCTTGATAAATCCTCATTGTAACTCCCCAACAGGTGCTTCATTGAGCCAGAGGAAATGAATGAAGTCGTACAATTTTGCACTTACACTCACCTGCTTGCCATTTATTTCAATTATTTTTAATGTTCCAAAGTATTATTTCAACAAATGTCAATTTACTGAGTATACAAGGGACATTTACAGTTACCTTGTAAGGTGTTGGGTTTAGTCTCCTCATGTGATCAGGCCGCATTAGCTCAAGCTGTTTGATGCAACGTTCTCTAATGTCCTTCAATGGAGGTAAATCTTCTCTTTGTTTACCTTAAAAGACACAAAAATGGTGCCTCAGATGGTTAGACAGATAGTTGCAAACAACATCGAGTCATTATAATATCCACAAGTTCAATGGGCTATTAAAAAAAAAAAAAAAAAAAATGTCAATCAATAAGAGAATGCACCAAAGATTCTTAATTTTCAAACCTGAGTTCCCAGGCCAGTAGCACTTCATAAGTTCTTCAACTTGCTGTGGCACCACATATGCTCTCTTAGATTCACTAAAAGGGTGACGACACAAAATTCGTTCTCCCACCTGCAAGTTTAAAAATCCAATTAAATTTGGGCCTTTCTACTTGCATCATTATCCTCATATATAGTCTGATAAATATTTTTAGTACAGTTGTGTAATTAAGCAAACTGACACATGAGAATAGCAAATAGCTCGTAATTACCACTAAGTGGAAGCACAAGTAAAAATCACAAGGACGGAATACCTTAGGCGGAGGTTCATTTTCTCCTGTCATTATGTCCACCAGAGGGTAGCCTTCTCTGCCATATAACCTATAACTCCGTTTCTTACAGGGTATAGAAACCTAGTATCCAGAGAAACGAATAAAAATTAAAAAAGTGAATAGCAATGACATTATGAGAATCTAGGCAGCATGTTCATACCTTTGAAACATCTTCCGAAAGTTTGATGCGAGGCTGATTATTTATCTCAACGAGCTTGAAAACACAACCTAGAGCAGCCTGAGCATAGCAAGTGACCAGATAGGTTCCTATTCCAAATGCATCCACCTCATGACCCTTTCACAAAGATAAAAAAAAAAAAAAAAGGAAAGGTGGCCTGTTAAACTTAAGACATCAATGTCCAATAAATGTTTAATGCACAAATTTACCGATATCATCCTACATAAATATTATATTAAATAACGTGTTATCAAAGCTTAAACTTATACAGATTTATGGATATAATTAACTCTTTTAATTCAAATTATGTTTACTATGACACAATGTTTATAGAGATGGATGGATCCAACATTTCAGCAGGAACTAATTATAGTTGACAACAATTATTGCCCAGTAACCAGGGGCAGCTCAGTGATTCAGACCGGTGGATGAATAAAACAAAATGATATTGTCAGACGCGGTCAATAATTACCTGAAAAAAGGTTAAGGCATACACAATTACTCAGCATACGCGCTAAGATGATGATACTCATCAGAAAAACCCCTACTGGTATCACACACTCATATAATCCTACGAAGAGTCATCACTACAAAAAGGTATTTTAGAAAATACTCTAAATATTTGCAATTTTTATAATCTTTTTAACACATGCATAAAGTTTAGAAGCAATAAGAAGATAATTTCATCCAAAGCACTGTTAATTTAGAGATTACCTGTTTGTTTAATGCATCCAAAGTTTCTTCATTGAGATCATTACTTGCAGTAATGCTCATCTTTTCAAAACCAGTCACTCCAAATTCTTTCTCAATGGCGCGAAAGAACTTTCGTGCCTCCGAAGACAAATACGCTAAATCACCAGAGTCCAATCTAATGCCTCCAGCTTTATACCTGCATAGCATCTCATCTAAAGTCAGCAAAGAAAATGGTGCAACTAAATAATTACTCAGATTTTAAGCAAATAAAAGGAAGATCCTCAGATCACTAATTGATATGCTGATGGTAAAGAGAAGGAAACGCAAGGACCATAAAAGTATTAGATATTGAACACACAGATAGGATTTTAACTTGACTGACAAGAAAAAGTGATGGCACACATTATCACCTAACATAAGAGATAATGAGAAGGTTGAATGCTTAAAACAATATTTTGAATTCCTCATCTACACATTAAGGATAAGCACGCATTCGGTGAAGCTAAAGATTTTGAGACTTATACAGGAAATTTAATGTGTAGTTTAATCGAAAAAATCATTTCCAGTTTTCCAATTAAGAAAAGAACATGATCAATCATTGTCATAATCACCAACTTCTGATTTCTAACTGACAAACTGAAATAATGTCAATGATAGTAAGCGTCTAAGAACATGTAGAGAAAAAAAAAAAAACAATACCACACAAGCAAATCAGAGTTGGAGAGCCATGTTAAAAAAAGAAAAGGAAAAAAGAAAAGAACTGTTTATTGACTTATGTCCATGTGATGTAAAGAGAAACTGTTCTATCAAGTAAAGATGACAATACATGTGTAAGGTTTCAGATATACCCCAAATCATTGAGTGCTAGAGCAACTGCACAAAAGTTGGGAACTCCACTCCTCATGACCTGGTAAAATGGATTTGGGGATATTGAACCTCAATATTAACAAGTAGACATAATTAAATGCCAAATGAAGATATGCATGGCTTATACAAGAGCAAAAACTGTAAAATGGAAAAAATTCACTTGCCTTGAATTATTATCCAGCATATAATCCATGTTTATGTTTAGGGTGGTCTTAACATGTGACATCACAGCACATGTTAAAATTACAAAATTTTAATCTTATCAACATATTGAACTTTTGTTTTTGATTTTTTTAAAGAGTGTATTGATGCAATCAAAATTTTGGTCTTTATGATCTAAGGCATGAGTTGAGAGGACTTTCACGTTTATTATAATCCACTAACGGAAGCCATTGCTGGATTCAAAAAGTTAGAGCCAAAATATAGGAAGAGAACACAAGCTGTTGAATAGCAAGAATGAAACATCTGACCTTTATAAGTAGTTTCAGCCAATAAAAAATACATTTAAGAGATTACCACATTTAATAACTCCTATTTTTGTCTTTTAGATTTTTTCAGCACTTGCAGAAAATGAAACATAAATAAGATTTTTTATTCATGAAATGACTTGAGTAACATATATACTAAGAATGTCAACTGTGAAGATAAAAGAGATAGAGGGAACAGTTCAGTTATTAGGTAAAAATGTTGTAAGTCAAGCTTCATGCGCTATTTAAGATCTAAAGAGAAATATGACATTAAATAATTGATGCTAAGCCATGCAGGTAAAGAAATGCAGTTGAACCAGTAAACTGAAAGTATATTAAAGCGTACTTACATCATATGTGTCTACAAGAGCTAGAAAGCTCTTGGGGAACGCTAAGGCATATGAGGTAAAAGCAGCGAGCTCACTTTGATTTGTCTCACCAAATATGCCACTAAATGAGCTTGACCACTGTGAAGAATGCACAAATTAGAAGATTGAATACTGTCGCAGATTAAAAGCAGGAAAACGAATTGAAGAAAGCAAATATAATATAAAATATTACTTTACAGATGAAGCTATAATTTTTTACAAAATAGTTATAATTGTACAAAACACCCCCCCCCCCCCCCCCCCCCCCCCCCCCCCCCCCCCCCCCCCCCCCCCCAAAAAAAAAAAAAAATCATTTTGACGCATGCATAAAATTTATTAACCTCCCAAAATTGCAACAAAAATAAAGGTGACCACTACAAAGCATGGCATTAAAAAAAGAACAATACTCATCCCAAAAGACATCCAAAAATCTTCATCCAAGTGATGTGTAATCCTATGTGGTGTTAACATGTAATGAAATGATGATTTGGCTTATGAAAGTCAACATCACATAGGAGACACGTCACTGGGGGATGAGATTGGGGATCTCTTGGGCTGGGTAGCATTACTCTAAATAAAAGATGGTATGGTTGAAATTGTTCCACTGAGCCCAAATTTCCCTCATCAGTTCTAGTAAGTCATAATAGTTCTGGAAAATAGAATGGAACTTTTGACAAATTTTGAAAATTCCATGTAGCTCAAATTTGTCCAGGTTTTAATAATTTTTTACTAAATCCTATCACAAAGGTGAACAAACAAACTCTTGAACTCAGATAGAAATGAAGATTAGCATAACATAGTGTTCTAATGTACACAGACTATTTGACATTAAAAACGCAAAAAATATGTCACAATATAAATGAAACAGACAAAGAAAAACAAAATGCCTGATCAAGGGAAAAAACCTGAATTTTGTTTAACCATGTCTGAACCAGACCGACAAAATCCTCACAAGTATGCAAGCCATCGGAGCTTTTAAGCGATTTCTCTATGATCTCATCAGGGCTCTGCAAAGTTGACAGATAAATGAGAACACTGATAATAAACATACACAAAAACCTACAAGTCTAGAAATAAGAAATTATCATTTTAAATGCAATAAAAGTATTATGATGACTCGTATGATTAAGAAATATAGGCAAAACTGACAGAAATACAAGGAGATCCAGATGTCAGGGCCAAGTCCCAGCAACTGGCTACAGAGTAATATTGACAGGCTAAGTACCAATAGATGTAAGGGTGACCAGGCACAACAACAACGACAAACAGAAGAGATTTGTCAACTTCAAACACCTTCCAGTATAATCCCAGACAAGTAGAGGACAAGGCTAAAAGGCAAGTGCAGCAATTGATAAATCAACAATCAGGCACTCAGCATTATGTGAAACCAAACAAGATAAATTTTCTCAGCTCAAACATCTGATACAGCAATTCAGGATTTGTCTTGAAACACAATCTACAAAAGAAGCTTTCAATATCGAACATGTAGATTTTCTATTCACAAACTCAATACTCCTAAAGATATGAATATTGCAAGGGTTCTCACTTCTGACGTTAAGGATTGTACAGAAACATGTCAGAAAAATAGGTTGTGAGATTTAAATGGGGAAAAAAGAGACTTCAAACCAATAAAACTCCATCAATATAAAGTTAATATCAATTGTGATGGTATTAATAAAACTAAATGGTTTTTGTACATTATAAGCAATTTGTTCTAAACAACTAACAATAGATGTATTTGAACGTCGCATCTGATTAACTAACCATAAATGAGCTAACAAAGGCATGTGAATGTGTTCCACGAAGTGGTATCCCAAATAACCTTCCAGCTGCAACATTGCTGAAAACATACAACGCAAATCCAAAAGAGAAATTAAACCAAATATTTACTCAGATTAACAACCAAAGCAAAAAGAACAAATTTGGAGACTTCAAGCTTCAACATATATTTGACTGTTCCTTGGGCCTGTACCTTCACTCTGTAAATTCAATATGTTCCTAAAAGGTAGATCAAATATATTTTCTTTGATTTTTTAAGAGATTCAAACAAACAACTGAACCAAGCTGTTTAACCTGTTCCGCATTTGAGAAGTGCATAGAATTTGGATTTATTCGCTCAAGACTTTTAGTAAGGACAACTAATACAAGAAAAGGAGTTGCTTGCATATGCTTAGAACATAGAACATAGAACTTACAACTTAGAAACAATTGACTGTACTGTACAAAAACATTTTCAGCAGAAACTACCTTGTTGCATCAAATCCTCCCATGTAACAGTACTTTGATGCTCCTATCCCTCCATCAGGTCCCTACATGTAAAATGAAGAAGACTACTCTTACAAAGAGACATAAATCTGCAGTTCACATAAAAGATAAAAAAGATAAGTGAGAGCAACCTGAGCCCGTCTAAGCCCAAACTCGAGTAACATTTTGGATTTTCCAGCAACAAATCGATGCCTTGCAGCATTTGTAGAAACTAATGATGCATAATTTATAAGATTCACAAATGGAGTTTCCAGCAATTGAACCACCTAAACACAAAAGATATGCATTAAAATGAATTGAATTGTAAAATTAGTGTCAAACACATGATGTGTGGAAGCAATACTCACAGCAACTGGCCCTTCAACTCTTAGCAAGGGTACCTTTGGGAAAACAACTGACCCCTCTGAAATAGCATACACTTCAACATCAGAGCAGTCGATTCCTCTAAGATAATTGAAGAAGCCATCCTATGATTTGTATTAACAATAAATTCATCAGTTAATAATAAATTTGTAGGTAAAATTCACAATTCACAATATTTTATTGAAAAACGCATAATATATGATAAATGTATTCTGCACTATTTCTAAAAAAAAAATCCAAACTTTATGGTGGAAACCCATTCATTTAAGTGTAGGAATTCAACTGATAATATGTCATGATAAATAAAACAAATTAAGTCAAACGAGTGGAATGATGACAGATATCATCAGTTAATCAACCAAGATTTTCCCCATTCTTTAGGGTAAATGGGAGCAATTAAGACAAGGAAAGTTACAATCGTGTAGCTCATGCATCCATCACTAACGTTCCACCCAATCCAACATGAACTAAGTTCAAACTACATCTAAAGCAATGCTGCTTACATATTTAGTGAGTACTTATTATGCTTCCTTAAAACTATGGGAGAAGTCAAAGTGGTCTACAGCATTTCAACAGGTTTAATATAAACTGCAATAGCCGATTAGCAAAACAAAAATACAAGCTTGGGTGCAACTCCTTTTTGGAGTTACACCAGTGTTTCAATGTCATTATCAATTATCAATTAATAACTAACAAAATTATTATCCCATACCTCACATGAACCAGGCAAGCTATCACGGACAAACGAGATCTCATCCTCTGTAAACTTGAAATTAGCAATTAGCCTAATGCATTCTTCTAAACCAGCAAAGATTGTATATTCACCACCAAATGGATTCTTTCGAAAATATAAATCAAACCTGTAGCACACCAGGACACAAATAATAAACAAAAAAGCTCCAAGTACTCCAACTTCTAAAAAGTTGGCTTTGTAGTATGGAAATAACACAGTACGGAGCTTAAAAACAAAGTCCTTAGAATGTTGCCAGTGATCAGCATTCTTGATGCTTTCCAGTAAGTAGTAAACAAAATTAAATTATTCAAATTTTTGCTATGCAAAAACCAAGTATAGAAGGACAACTGAAATCCCTTGATATTGCTGATTTATTAATTTTCAATTTTGTTCCTGACAAACAGCAATCCTAGTTCCTTACAGTAATTTCAAAGCCAAGATTGTGTCTCTTGTAATTCATTTCAAAACCAATAATTATGTTATAATTGAATATAGGTTAGTGTGATGATTTAATTGAAACATGAAGTGCTCACCCAAACATTTCAAAGCATAACAATTTACCACTCAATCACAACTCCGAAACACTTTCGAAGCATCACAAAATCAATTTGTTCACCTAAGTTTAACATAACAATTTACATGATAAACCTCGATGTAGCCGAGACTAAACAAAAAATAAAAAAAATAAAAAAATCCATTAATCGTAAACTCGCATCAAATTTCTACAACGAAGAAAAGTAGCATATTCAACTACTAATTAACTAGAAACAAAATCAATAAATGACGAAAAACAATTACTTAAGGCAGTGTTCGGTAAACTTAGAAGATTGAATTGACAACTTACACGGCACGTTCCTCATGCTTGCCGGCTTTCCAGTAAGCATAAGCCATGGTGAACTGATAAAGATCGTTTAAAAGAGGGGTGACCATGGGGTTAGTCGGGCCGTCGATGACGCGACCCGTGCGCCCTCCAGTCGGACCATTAGCTTTCCCCTCCATTTTTTTTTTCTGTTATTTGCTCTGCTTCGTTTTGTGTGCTGTATATGAGTGCGTGTGTTTATATAGACGCTGGATTTGAAGAGAAGACAGCCTTGTTATATACGGCTTTTTGAAGACGGAAAGGAATTTTTTGGTGATAAAGACTAAAGACCGTTAAAGTCGAAGTGTTTTTCATAAATTTTTTTATTTTTTATAAAATAACTTTTGGAAAATCGATGGGAGAGGAGAAGAAGAACAGAGAGAAGGGTACGTGCGTGAATATGACGAACCTAATGTGATTTCAGTCTTACACGTGGCTGGATATTATACGTTTTCTTTTAGGACCAAAAATATTCAATGTATTTATGGAAATATATTATTAACGAACAATTAGGAATGGTATTGCCTTGTGTTTAAGAAACACCTGTCACAACTATAAATTCTGATTTTTTATTTTATTTTTTTAAATAATCTTGTTTATTATCATTTTCAAAATAGTTGGATGTTTTAAAAATTAAAAAGACCAATGTGTCTAAAAATAATACAATCCATCTCATAAAAATAAAAAGAGAAAATAGAAAAGTTTTAAATTTAAAAATATTTCTATTAATTTTGTTCTGTGATCCCATTTACTACTTTGCATATCCATGTCATTTTTTTTTTTAAAGATTTTTATTAATTTTGTGATATTAAATTCTAAAACTGTGCTTAAAAATAGACCAACAACCATATACGTTAGGATTTACAGGTTGTCGATTCAATATTAGCCATATATATGTTTGGATTATTTCAAACCATTTGATAAAAGCCTAAGTGGTCAAAGTAATTCGCAGGTAAATTGGAAGGAAATGAAGTAGTAGTTGTCTTGTGGGATGTGAACAAAAAAATCCGAGTCACCGCTTGTGGCGAATACAAAAAGCAACCTTTGTTATTCCTCAACAACTATTTGGAAATTACTACTATCTCTTTCAGTAACAAAACTTGGAATATGCCCAGTAGCNTATTATCATTTTCAAAATAGTTGGATGTTTTAAAAATTAAAAAGACCAATGTGTCTAAAAATAATACAATCCATCTCATAAAAATAAAAAGAGAAAATAGAAAAGTTTTAAATTTAAAAATATTTCTATTAATTTTGTTCTGTGATCCCATTTACTACTTTCCATATCCATGTCATTTGTAATTTTTTTTTTTTTAAGATTTTTATTAATTTTGTGATATTAAATTCTAAAACTGTGCTTAAAAATAGACCAACAACCATATACGTTAGGATTTACAGGTTGTCGATTCAATATTAGCCATATATACGTTTGGATTATTTCAAACCATTTGATAAAAGCCTAAGAGGTCAAAGTAATTCGCAGGTAAATTGGAAGGAAATGAAGTAGTAGTTGTCTTGTGGGATGTGAACAAAAAATCTGAGTCACCGCTTGTGGCGCATACAAAAAGCAACCTTTGTTATTCCTCAACAACGATTTGGAAATTACTAATATCTCTTTCAGTAACAAAACTTGGAATATGCCCAGTTGACCGTAATACTATATTCACAAACCTTTTTTACTAACTTTATCTTATAAACGAGACGTATCAGTTTGTAATTGATTAACTTATAATAGATTTCGCTTGTCTAACAATAGGTCTCCCCTGACCAAATATGAACTGACCAATTACGAATGGTCACGTCAACGTTTATGAGAGAAAGTTGTAAGAAGTGTTTGTCAACTTATTTTTATTCTTAAACATATTCCTCAACAACTTCAACATTAGGACATGACATGCCATGACACGAACTCAGAATTCTATGGTTTATTCTGTTGTGTATATATATATATATATATATACACACTTCATATTTACCAATATATTCTTTGGTATTTTTATGGAATTCCAAGGCATATGCTGGTATGTCAAGGTAGCCTATGTGGATTGATGACCAATTAACAGTTCAATATTAAGTACATCAACTTTGTAAACTGCGCTGTTTGCAGAATAAGTAAGTTTTGTTATAGTTTATAATTGCACAAGTAAGATGTGACGCAAGCTAATGCTCTGCAACTGCAAAGAGTCATTTATTATAGTTGAGTTCATTGGCAATGGCAGGCCCAACAGTGCAAAGGTTAACAATACGTAGAAGCCTGTGAAATTTAATACTGATGGGAAGGAGGAGCATATGCATGCTTACCAAAATAGTGTATACGTGGAGGGCAATCCTAAAACAGGAAAACAGGCGCAATTTGCTTTCAAATGGAAATTTGGCAAGTCAAAGAAATAAAGTGATCATCTACATTGCGTATATCACATTCAACACGTACTTAATGGGTGGAAGACTGGGCAACCCAAATATTCTTTACAATCACCGGGTGAAGGGAAAAGAGAGACCTTGAAAATTTACCAAATTTCCTACACTTGACCAGGTTGAATTGTATTCAAACAACAGAAAGTCTCTGAAAAAACTGGTCGCACAAGTTAAAAAGACCAGAAAAAAGACTTCAGCCTTCTGATAATCACCATTATAATGGAATAATTTTAAAATAAATGCATAGATGATAGTATTATGTTAGATAAGTGTATATGTTATTAATGATATGGTACATTTGTTCTACGAAAACTTTTTCTAAATTTGACAGACATGACATGATGTATCTCCTACTGTGACTAATAAGTTTATTTGTCTTCTATTGAATGTTTCCAACCTTTATACCTGTTATATACAGAATTGAGCTTATTCACATGGATTCACGCAGGACCACCCAAAAACCTAACTCTAACATGAATAATTAATTTTGTTTTGGTTCATCCTATATTACACTTGGCCTTCTATGATCTCTTGTTCATTTGGCTTCTCATGGATATTGTGGTTTGAACAGTTGCCAAACATTTCACGCAACTGCATAGCAATGCATAAAACTGAGCCACCTTATCGTGAACTTGTTTCTCAATAAACTAATTTTGCCGAGAAGTAACAACGTCAACTGTGTGAACCCAAAGACTGAAACTTTGTTTTCTTAATGAAGAATTCTTGAATACTGATCTCTAACTTGCATATCTTTTTCAATTTATGAGTTGGATAGTGATTCTTCATTACAAATCACTAGCTAATTTGCGCATCTCCTCAGTTTGTCAAATGGGATGTTGATTCTATGGTGTTGACGTTCCCGAAAATGGGATATTGATTCTTTGGTGTTGACGTTTCCCGCAGATGGAGCTGTTTAGGGAAGTGGCATGGACCATTATCAGTACATGCATTGGGATATTTGGGATCTTCAGAAGCTGAATGTATTAGGTGAAGTAATTAACAAATTATCCTTTTAAAACCTAAAACTGGTTTAACCATTCAACATGAGATATATGTTATTATGTTTGTTGAGAAAATTTTGCAAATGGTAACATAGAATTAAGTTATAACCCGATGTTATCCTAATATCCTTGTGGTCTGTGTAAAGACCTGAGCTTGGAAAAGATGGAAAGGCATCATAAAGCTCCAAGGTGTATATGACAGGCATTTGCATCGGAACATGACAAGTTATGACATAAAACCATTTTGCTTTCATATTTTTCCCTCGTCCAAGAATTGGACCTTGGAAATTGCGTGCATTTGTTTTTCATAGTAGTTATTCAGAAGAAGACTAATTTAATTAATTAATCAAAGCATAGTGCTATATTCCTGTTGTGAAGGTAGGGTTTTAAGGCATGTGCAATGGAAAGTCAAAGCAAAAGGTGGTCTTACTAATGAAAAAATGACGGTACATTTAGTAGTTATACGGACTTGGTAACTTGTCGCTGTTACCCATGTTTTATTTTCTTGTTTTTGTCTTTGTCTTTGGTGCCAGGTCGCCCATGGCGCCTTTGTTGCCATTTAGAAGTAAAGTGTTCAATGCTCTGGCAGATTGACAGATTGCACATTCCCAAGAACCTGCAGGGAAACAAAGGTGCTCTCTGAAGCTGGGTGTGTCCTGTGCAAACGGGAATAAGAAAGAATAATCCAGTGAACAATGATTACCAATAAAGCTTACTTGGTGAGCTATTTGTGTCCATAAACTAGTTGCAATCCCTTTTGAGCATTCTTTTGCATAAAAAAAAAAAAAAATGCAAATAAGTTTGAGGATTTTGCCTGGGACAACATATTATCTGTTTTTAGACTTTCATAAGAGACAATGAGATGTATATTAACGAGGCCTGAACAGAGTCACGAGTCTTACAATTACTCAAAGCAAACGACATAATTGTATAATTTAATTGAAATAATAAGACGAAGGGAAGGACAATTAATGTTTGTGAAACAGACGGACAGCCAGCAACTGGCATTCAAATAACACTATTGACAGTCAGAAATGATGATGATGCATAAGAGTTAAGACTTCTCTATCTACGAGTGTTCAGAAGGGCATTGGAATGGGGTTCTGGTCAATTCAAACTGCTAACTTTTCTTACAATCCCTTAATAGGTGGAGGTGAAGACAGAATTTCAAACTGTGACCAGAGCAACACTTCCTGATGGTTCAATTTCAAACCAACAATAACTTGCCCAAGCCTCGGGTTAAGTATTTATCTTAAGACGTCAAACTTTTTAAGTCCAAAGGCGTTCAACAATTACCTGGAAGATAATTGAAGGCAATGAAAAGCACCACCAAGAGTAAATCCAATGGAAATTGATGACAATCAACTGACACTTATAATGGTTGGTTACCAAAATCAAAGGGTTCCAAAATAGTTCATTACTGGTAACAGGAGAGAGCACTCTTCATTGCCGAAACCACTTGCTTACCCTTTTTTCAGAACATACTTACCCTTTTAATCAAAAGGCCAAAGGACTTGCCATTAGGTATGAAGCTTTCATATATAAATATATAAGATTATGCATGAGATGGCAAGAACATTACCGCAAGTAGTAATATCATAGGATGAGAATCATTTGACAAGTTCAAGTCTTCGAAAGGCAATAACAAAATAAGCGATTACAGAGTTGATTTTGACCATTTTTGCTCACTACCAGCTAGTTAGAGGCATGTCCAAAATACCACCTACACATTCGAGGCTTCGAAAGTGATTTAAAGAAATACTAAAGCTGGCAGTTAATGTAGCTGCACTAAGTCCAAGAGGTTAAGTAAGTACATCGGTCCAGTAAACTTCAGAAATCCTTCCTTTCAAGCTTGATATCATCACCATGGACGTTTCTTCCGGTTTGCATGCTGTTCACAAGCATATGCCAAGAAAAACTAAGCCATGCATATCATACATTCAAGAATTACATCTTATTCAAAAGTTTCTTTACCCAGTCAAGTGAGGGGAAAGTATAAGATTGCACTCCATATTCTTCAAGTGCACACCTTCAGTCTGGTCTCTACCTATCATGCATGCTTCTAATGAGCCGCTGTTCTTCGCAGCAGAAGCTTGTGTATTAAATGGAAGCAAAGCTGTAGATGTGCTTCCAATTTCAAATTCTTTCAACACATAAAACCATGTCAGATAGAGGTTAAGATCCCATTTAAATATATAAATGATATGAAATGTATCAAGGAGCTGCTTCACAGCTACAATCCTCTTGCCAAATTATCTAGTAAATGAATTGTAGACTAAGTGGACACACCTGAGGGATTTGTCTCTGAATGGTTCACATTTAGTTGTTGATGTTGCAACATGTCTTGCCCACTTGTTACCTTCACATTGCAAACCTATATTAGATTTGTGCATGTTACTCTGTAACTCCAGCCATAATTACTCCTAGAAGTGTCATTCAGGCTTACCCCAGATGAGGTGCTGAGATGGAAGGGACCAAAGTGAGTATGGACGATTGATGAATCCAACCCAAATGAGGTTTCTGAATTGATCATACTTGACATATTGGGTACATGTAGCCGATTCAAGGCACTGCAATGGCTCGGCAGACTGATGATGTTCTGTGACGGAGTTTTTTGGTTCAGAGTAAGTGTTCCTGTTGTGTTCATTTGCGGAGATCCATTTTCCCTATTAAAATCCATTCTCACTTCAGAGAGTTGAAAATGCTGCACCAATGCAGGGAAGGCCATGGGATTTAAGGTAAATCCATTTTTCAGTGTTAATACCTGAAATGTAAACCACAAAGTAACAGGTCAGAACCAAACTCGGTTATCATCACTGCTACTTATTCATCCACTCTGTTTGTTTAGGCAATTTCAACAGGATGAGGGAGAAAGAGATTATGGAACTTATGTTCAGATCAAGAAAAACATCAGTAAAAACTATTGCATTGTGGTCTTGTCCTCTAATTACGCCTAATTTCATTTCTTACTCGAATTTCCTGGAACTCTTGAGATTTTGTGAACTTCACATATCTGGTATAAAACTTAAAATTCAAGGACATCTTCCAATTGGCTCATAATGAAGGGATTGGAATTCAAATCCTGGATTTTTGAGTTGAGAGAGAGCAATATGTTCGAAATAAAAAACATTTCTTCGGAAACGTAAACAACATAGTCATAGTTTTAAGCAGTAAAAGTGATAATGACAGTTCTTTTCCTCCAAGCAAGAGAAAAACTATCAATATCTATCCAGATTAAACTCAGGCATGGTTTCTTAGTAATCTTCTTTTATCATATCAATGAAGAGATTCAAAAGAGATTGATTTGTACTGACTTCTGGAATTATAAAAAAAACTTTTGCCAGGGCCAGCTTATTTTGAGACAACTACAAGACACCTTGCAATGTTAGAACTGTACCAAAATAATCTTTCCTCTTCCTCGTATTATCTTGCCTTAATTATTATGTGTTAAGCATTTTGTGTGTAGCAATCTCTAAGTCAAATGATACATGTTATTGCAACTAGATTTCAGGACTAAATGTCTAAAGTAAGGTTCCAGTTAAATCTTACATAGAAGTTCTTTCATCTTCAGTCTTAACAGTCCATAAATGGGTTATAGTCATCAATCAATTTATCTCAGCTTAAAATTAT
The DNA here is from genome assembly GCF_008641045.1 of Pistacia vera. Taxonomy (NCBI): domain Eukaryota; kingdom Viridiplantae; phylum Streptophyta; class Magnoliopsida; order Sapindales; family Anacardiaceae; genus Pistacia; species Pistacia vera. Next base: position 92,430 of record NW_022195352.1, on the reverse strand, counting down.
GAATCTCTAGGGGCCATTGCCAGTCCAACAGCAAGTGCAGTGGTTTCACTTACAAGTGTGAGGGATTAATGCTAAGAATAAATCCAGAAGGGTAGGACTGGATGTAGATCAGCCCTTCGAGAACTTGCTTTGGCACAAACGGCACAGGTCAGGCCCTTAACAACGAAAACCTCTCAAAATACGCTGCAACAACTTTATTAATGGTATCCCCAGGGTCCTCATTTCTTAATCCTCAGCACCAATCAAGTCAACTAGTTAACCACAAGTCATTTAACAGCTAGTATGGAGATACACTCAAATTTTTAAGACTAAGGTGTCAATACCAAGTGAAGGAGCAAAAACAACATAAATACAGAATAAGACAAAATTAAGATGAAGCACAAACCTGCACCTGGACCTGAAGCTGCTTGAGGTATTCGATTGCTTCGTCAAGCATTGATGCCTTGTCTGTCTGTTATTAACATAAAAATACAACGATGAGCTAGTATTCATGAAATAAAAGCAATCAACCCCGAAAAAAGCCAAACTTGTAAATTTGAAATTTACTTACCTTGTTAGAGTTTGGAATTAAGTTCTGCAATGCTTTCATTTTCTCGTTAATCCTGCTTCTCCTTCTCTGTTCAACAAAAACTCAACCCGAAGCCATTAAATAACGCTTAAAATAAAAAATTCACAAAGAAAAATACCTACTACACACTTAGAACAAAGCATAGATACACAAGTGACAAGCCACCACCTTTTCCGATAAATTGTGCACCTCTGCAGCTCTTGTTCTCTTTGAACCACGAACAGTAGGTGGCTTTGGTGAAGCATGATGAGTCAAAGCTTCAATAACCTCCTGCGATTAAGCAATTGAGAATCAGTTGAAGTTTCAGACAATTCAACTAAAAAATTAAAGTTTCTTTGTCCTCAACCCACATTTTATCAGCAACAGAACAGTGACTAAATCTAAAAACCACCCAAAGAATTCTACTTCTCTCAACTATTCCATAACTTATTCTAGACTTAACCAGCAAACAAACATAGCAGAAAAAAAATATAAAAAAATGAAATACCTCACTTTCACAGTCAGGCTCATTAACCGTTTCGTTCTCAGTAACTCCAGCACTTAAAGACAGCACGTTATCTCCACAGACTTTCACATTCCCCAATAAAAGCTCACCAGTGGACAACATATTCACCGGATCACCGGTGAAGAACCCTTGTGAAGTGATCAAAGGCTGAGGAATGTTATCCAGTGTGTACAGCCCAGTGTCAGCCATAACACAAGAAGTAGTGTTTTTGGATGGTGAACGGTACATAAACTGATGAAGAAACATAGAGAATTCATCTTGAGCCTGGTTATTAGAAAGAAAAGATGAACCTCCGGAACATAAATTAACGTTGTCGAAAATTTTGGCATTGTCATGGAAAACATAATCATACAGATCATCTTCCATTTTGGTTTCTCTTTCTTTTTTTTTTTTCTGGGTTTTGTTTTCAGTTACAAGTTTGTTTCTTGGTTTTCTCTGGTTGCTTTTGCTTGCTTTTGTCTTCTTATTATCAAAGAATCCTTTGCATTTAGCAGCAGCAACAGAGTTGAGAGTTTTGAGACATGGTGGGCGGGGTTGTTTAAGTTAAACCAACCGGGTAAACAGTGATGGTTACGTCACGCGGCAGTTTGAGCGAGTGGGAAGCTTCTGACAGTGATAATTATGAATTTAGCAGGTTCTGTTTAATAGGTGGCATGTAATGAGTGGTCTGTTATGTGTTTAAAATGACGGGTGGAGTTGGGTAATAAATTGATTCTGTCAGGTGAAGTCCACTCACACTCACTTCCCTGTTGCACGTGAGTCGCACTAAAACAGTAATGCTAACTAACATTATATTATATTAAATTTTACCTAGTAACTCTACCACTGCCGCCCGCCTCTTTTATTCCACCAGAATTTGTAGCACATTATAAAAATTTTGATTACAAATTTTATACACAGAGTATACCATATAAACTAATTATGGGACGCTTGGTAATATGAAAACATAGACAATCGATTGAATTTATTTAAAAAGAAGAGATTGAGATAGGGAATAGTTGTTCAGGATTTTATCTTGGCATTTCAGAATAGTACATCCATCTTCTCCTATGTGGAGTACGTTGCGTGTAAGTGAATGATATGATGTGACTACTCTTTAAGTTTTTATAGTTGTCATCATCGACTATGAGTTTATATTTGGCGGTTAATGTCCGTACAATGTAAATGGTTCCAGGTTTGAACGCCCTAGGTATCCTACAAGGTTTATTTACCTTGGATTATGTTCCCTCACCCTCACTATATATCCAACCTATAAACCACCTTTTCCTTCTTCTTCCTCCCTCATCTTATTATTATTTTGTAACGGGGTCACGGGGGTAGTTGGTTGCCTCGGTTTGCACAAACCAAAATTTGAGATCTATTTAACAAGTCAAGAGTTTAATGTTTTAGGTAATTAATAACTTTAAAATAATTTCAATTCAAAAAATTAATAAGGAGAACACCATCGACCAACTCCTTAGATTATTATAAACTTTTTTATTGTTACCTTTTAGTAACACATCTATCCTTAAATCATTAGGATTTAATTATAGTAATACTATATATTTTATTGATTATATATATTACTTAAAAAGGAGAGAAACAAACGCAACTCTAGTTATTTATTTGCAGATTGAAATTGAATGACAAATTAACTCCTCAAAACAAGATTACTGGTAGAGAGCTATACAATACATACATCTTATTTAGCGGTACTGGTCCCGTCCACTTCTCTGTGCACTCCACCACAGCATCGATTTAAACGTGTCCGGCAATTTTAACTGGCCGTGTCAGATCAAGGAGTTGACCGAGCCAGCAAGCCACCACAGCACGACATAAACATGCTTGTTCATCCTTTCAAGCCGCGTTCAATAAGGTGACTTCGTCCTATTCTTTAAAAAAAAAAAAAAAAAAAAAAAAAAGAAAGCCGTGTTTGGCTATGTCAACTGACATTTATAGTTTCTTAGAGTTTTTTTTTTTTTTTAACTAATAAACTGTATAATTCAATTTGACAAATATATAATGAAAGAAAGGTCAGTAGTCGATGAAATCTGAGCAAACATTCCTAATGGGTCCTATGTTTTAAGTCTCATCGGTAATCGGCAGCAGCTGTGGCTGTGATGATTGCTGATAAAAGATACATAGTACAAAACATTCCAATAATCTAAGTTCACAGACTTCGATCCCTTCGCCTCCCATTCAAACAACGAAACTTCATGGACAGTTTATTGTTCTGTCATTAACTCATTATCGTGTAGTTTGGATCAATGGGCAAAGTTGTAAAAGATGAACATGATCAAACACAGACCAGAGTCGAGCCAACTAACTTCCTTAAGACCCTCGTCAGTGTTAAACTGTATTCTTATATGAAAATGAAAGCTGAATTTAATTCCTTTGTATTGGCACAGAGCTATATGGTAAAAAAAAAGGTCGCTTTTACTTTGAGAATTTGATTTTTCACCCCCCATACCCATACCCATACGCATTCGTACTGTTTTTTTTTTTTTTTTTCGATGATTTACGTCTTTCTAAACGAACACGACTCAAAGAATCTGACACAAATAAAAGTCAAAAAAGAAAAAAAAGGGTAAAATGACTACTCGTGGTCAAAATTAATAATTTTTACCTTTGAAATGACGTTGGAGCATCATCAATTTCACCAAACCTAACGAGAAGTTAAGACTTAAGGCCACCCGATTGACTTTGGGTTTTATAAACCTTGCATGAGTTAGCATCAGGGTTTTGGTTGTTAAAAGATAGATATAAACAAACGTGTACGTGAAGTTCTTAGCTCTCCGTTGTATATTTAACGAACAAAAGATCTCCAACTATATTAGAATAGATGAGCTTTGACAATCTTAAAAAAATATACTTAAGACTGGTAAGATTACCATTTTCATAACATATGATTTCCTTTTTCCAAACTAAAATTTTCTCAAAAAGCGAACTCATTTAAGTTAATTTTCCATTGACTGTCTCGCGTTGGAAAAACGCAATTTTCCTGTGTTATCGAAAAAGCATTAGTACTGACCTCCTCTTGTTATTTATATAGATTATAAGGAAGAATTGCAATATAGGCTTTTATATAATCCTCTATTGAACACTTTATAACTACAAATGATTAGGTAAATCATTATATAATTATGGTAAATGACTCCAAGATTTGAACCCAAGAACTCAAAGAATGAAACAGATCTTTTTAACTGTCAGACCAATCTCTTAGGGTTAACCTCAATAATTTTCTCACACCCAAAAGGAGATAATTACACCGAGAGAATTTCTGTCTCAAATTTTCCAGCACAAAGCTTTCTAATTCTCTCTAATTTTGGATACTCTTCTCTTTCTCTTTAAAATGCTTAAAACCATAACAAAGACCCTATATATAACCCTCAAGAGGGAACCATAGTGCAATTTGTACAACTTATATCCAGCTTTATCACTGTCCTGTCCAAGGCAAACGTCAGCTTAAGCAGACACAAAACAAATAATGTTTGGAAATATTTATCAATATCTTTACCCAGCTTTTCCCCATCAGTCTTCATACGTGGTTCACTCCCATTGGCATAATAGATCTCGTATCCTCCCAACCTTTACCAACATACGGGACCACCTTAGTTTCTTTGTCTTCATTATTATCCTTCTTTAAAACAAGTAGAAACATTTCTGTGGTGAATTTGTTAAAATATATATATTTAAAAAAAAAAATTATTGTATTGGAAATTGTATATATCCCTAGTTAAGAAACAGAAATACGTATACTGTGAGTATTGCGGTCGTGTCAGTCGATAATTTTTGACAAGACAGGGCGAAGAAAGTTGTAATGCTCTCTATCAATGTGGGTCCGGGTGGCTTTGACTTGACGTGTCAAGGAGATAGGATGACTGCTGTCTTGAGATGTGCGAGGTGGTACATCACTGTAATCATGATCGACGGTCAAGGACTAAGGAGTTGTCAATTGGGGTGTGTGATTTCGATGACGTGATTGGATTCTTCAAATTTTACGAAATCATAAGTTCCCAAGGTCTTTGGATGCACGTGTCATGGTGATATTTTTTGGATGAATTACGAGAACAATCTGACGGTGAATGAGTGAAGAGGATTAAGTCTGGACTACACAGTTGTAGTTCCTATCTGTAGCCGGGGTAAAATGGCGTGTCCCACGCCATTATCAGTGCGTGGAACCTGCTTTGTTGCTGAGATAAGATATATGATAAGATAAAGATGCCTTGGACGGATATTAATTGGTTGAGAGTGGGCCACTAACCATTTCAGTCAAGTTTTTTTTAACTGTATACTGTTAATATTTTAGTGGACATAATATATAGAAGAGTTAATTACAAGATTTTAATATTTTANTCGTGTCAGTCGATAATTTTTGACAAGACAGGGCGAAGAAAGTTGTAATGCTCTCTATCAATGTGGGTCCGGGTGGCTTTGACTTGACGTGTCAAGGAGATAGGATGACTGCTGTCTTGAGATGTGCGAGGTGTTACATCACTGTAATCATAATCGACGGTCAAGGACTAAGGAGTTGTCAATTGGGGTGTGTGATTTCGATGACGTGATTGGATTCTACAAATTTTACGAAATCATATGTTCCCAAGGTCTTTGGATGCACGTGTCATGGTGATATTTTTTTGGATGAATTTCGAGAACAATCTGACGGTGAATGAGTGAAGAGGATTAAGTCTGGACTACACAGTTGTAGTTCCTATGTGTAGCCGGGGTAAAATGGCGTGTCCCACGGCATTATCAGCGCGTGGAACCTGCTTTGTTGCTGAGATAAGATATATTAATTGCGGAAACCAGCCAATGATAAGATAAAGATGCCTTGGACGGATATTAATTGGTTGAGAGTGGGCCACTAACCATTTCAGTCAAGTTTTTTTTAACTGTATACTGTTAATATTTTAGTGGACATAATATATAGAAGAGTTAATTACAAGATTTTAATATTTTATTGTCTATAAAACAGACCGTTAGCTTAACACCAATACTCTAATTCCTTTAACTTCCGTTAAGTTTCGTTAGTGTTATTTGGGAGAACGACATTTTTTCACCCAAGGTTTGACGAAATGACACTTTTTTACCATTCGTTAGATTCTGTTAGTGTTTTATATTAATATTTGATTGAAAAGACGAAAATAACCTTAAATAATTTATGTCTTAATTAGTTTATTATAAATTAAAATTTAGTTAAGTAAAAGTCTTTATTAGTCTCAATGTAAAGATACATTTTTTTCTTTATTTATTTAATTAATTAGAAATATTGATTTTCTATGTTAATTAGTAAAAATGAAAAACATTATAAATTTAGTATATTATTAAATAATAGTGATGAGATATTGATGACATTATAAATAAAAAAATAAATATTAAGGTCATTCAACTTTAAATAATTCTATAACATTACTCCTAATTTTTTAGGTGGGGTTAACTATTTTTTCTTTTTTTCTTTTTTGACTTTTTAATATTTGATTTTTTGGCTAATTAAAAAATAATAAAAAGTTTGTAAAGTAAAATATTTGAGGGTATTTTCTTATTTTCAGTAAAATATTAACGGAAAACATAATAGAACCTAACGAATGGTGGGAAAGTTTCATTTTAAAACTTGATGGGTGGAAAAGTGTCATTTCGCCAAACCTTGGGTGGGAAAATGTCGTTCTCCTATGCTATTTCTATGACACTCCCTTCAACAAAAAATATTGACAACTTGCCACCTATATGTAGTCATTTACATCTCTTACCGTCAAGTTTTGGTGTTAAATTAATTAAGAGAAGGGCACAAAGTAGAAAATTAAAATATTTTTGTAAAGTAAAAATATAAAAACTGAAAATTAAACTAAAATATACTTTTAAAATATATATTTTGTTAAAATGAAAATTTAATAATAATTTTTTTCTTTTTAAAGAAAATAGATGATTTTGGAGATCTCATCGTCTTACACCTTTTTCTTTTTTTAAGTAAATTCTTTTAAAAATAATATTAAATCTTAAGTATATTTTTTAAATAAGTTTTTCTAAATATTTTTTTATTTACTATTTTGATATATTTAATATATAATTAAGTATTTTAACATAAGGGTCTATTTTACCCTTCCCTCAATTAACTATAACACCAAAAATGGATGGCAAAGGGTATAAGTGACTAAATATGGGGGTGACTGTCAATTTTAATGTTAGAGGGGGTGTAATAAAATAACCCCATCATAGCCTTAATGGAAGTTAAAGAAGTGGGGTCTTTGTGTTCGTCTAATAAATTTTCTTATCCACTTGTAGAAGGTCAAAACCTAAGGGGAGGTCTATTTGATTAACTCTATATAAATGTTAAATGTATTTCATTTAAAAAGGAGTATAATTTTATCCACTCGAAGAGTTTAATTTTAAGTTGAGTTTGAGTAATTAAAAATAAACTTGGGGAAGAAACAAACAATATATATGCTTGTGCGGAGATCACGTGAAATGTTTGTTTGTAGAAAAAGGTTTAGGAACTTATCCTGGAAATAAATATGTGACATGCCTCTTTATCTTTTCCTGTCTGTGATCTGTCTCTTCTAAACAGTGGATTTTAGTGTAGATAAAGACGCTTCATTGTCTTCATCGTAATACCATGTCATTATATGAGTTTATTTTTTCACTGTTTTCTAGCTTATAGCCTCTCTAGACTACGTTTCTGCAGTTTCTTTATAAATCACTTACTACTTACTCCTCACTGTTTACATTGTCATTTTTATTTACTTCAATACTAGTAAATATATCACCGGTTACTATCACATTGTTTTTTCTTTTTTCCTGGTGATAGGGAATATTCGACCAGCTTATACGTACATCAACTAATCACATGAAGCCTTGAAGTCCATGAAGTTGACGGTCAGATAAACTTCTATGACCACCCTTATTAAGACATGTAAGGACTCGAACTTAGGAGTTAATGAAATCTCTTTTTGCTTTTGACTATTAAGTCACCCAATGGTACTTACCGTGTGTTCCTTTTTATTCGTATATGTCCATCAATTCACAAGTTCTATTTATTCGTAATTCTTTCAAGTTTCAACACTATTGAAATTATAGTTTATAATAGCAGAATCCTAACCTTTTTTTTTTTTTTTTTTTTTTTTTTTTGTGATTTATGATAGTACTTGGAAAATTCTTGCTTGAGTTTATTGCTTTTTGTTTTCTTTTGCATACAAATGGATTGACCATAGCATTAGTAGGTTTTTTTATCATAATTATCTGTGCTGATCAATCTCAACCAACACAAAATAAGGTATTGAATTAATTATGAAGTCCATGACAAGCCAATTAGAAAAGAAATATCGAGTTGAAAGTTCTCACTAACTGTAATAAGTCTATGTATAAAGAAAAAGGTGGTTGAATCTGGATTGTCTGGTAAGTCAAAAGAAAACTTCTTGGGCCATTGTAATGGGTCAACTGCAAAACCCAAACTCCCAAATCCGACTTTCTACGCTTTTATGGGCCAGTATGAATGAATTAAGGCAAGGGAATCAAGTGAGGGGTAATTTTAAACCCCCCCTCATGTATCAGTAATGACACAAAAACCCCTATTGAATGTTAAAAGAACCACAATTCACACAATTGTAGAAGTTAAATACTATTTTTACCCTTAACCTAAAATATATACTTATAACAAAGAAATGAATAATTACTTTGAACCCCCAAGTTTGCCGAAACCTTGAAAAAAAATCCCTTTGGAGTGTGTTGATGATATGGGGTTTTGCGTCATTACTAGTACCTGAGAGAGGTTTTTAAAGTTTGATCAAACCTTTGAGGGTTTAAAGTATAATCCCCAATCAAGTAACTATGCATTTGCAAGCTATACAATAAGAAAAAAAGGTAATATTATACTAATAATCTCACAAACGTTCTCTCACAATCTCGACATGACAACAAACTTTCTCTCACAATCTCGACATGATAGCTCGTAATTAGTTAGTTCACAAATGGGTCTCATCTGCCAAATTGTAAGCTGACCAATTACAAGTTGTCACGTATTGTGAGAGAAAATTTATAAGATTTGATTGTAAGCGAATCTTTATCCCTACGAAACAAAATGCAAACTTTTAAAACATGATAGAGCAGTAAAAAAGCTATGCATAAATTGAATTTAATCGCCAAAACGCCCTTTGAAGAAAAGTTTAAAGAGATAAACACCATAAAATCTGTGATACGCATGCGTAGAGCCAAAATCTGAAATTGTCATACCCGGCAGAATCCTGCATCGCTCAGGCAGAGCCAAAAATCTGTATCTCTAAGGAACGGGTATTTTGCAGGGTGGTTTGTAAGCCATTACTATACTTATTGTTAACCCAATACATTTTATTTCTTCAAAACATAGGCCTTTATAAAATTATTAAAACATTATGAAATAATTTAGGGTTTAGGGTATTTTGGGCTAAAACGTAAGTAAAGACAAGTAATGAAATAAACATGAGGGAGCCAAAAGAAACTTTACACAATTATTAAAAAAGCCTACAATTCACGTGACATGCACTTCTACAAAACTCGATGCATCATAGTTTTGAATACACCCTCAATACTCTTAAGCTTAACACTGAAACCCTGACAAAATTGTAACATGTAATTATTAATTAAGGTTTGCACTCCTTGTGAGTCTCATAGACATGAAAAGCACATACTTGCATTTAATGCTTCAGACTCAACGCAACATACAAAAAGAGTATCAATTTTCTGTAGCCGTAATATTTGACTACTTGAACTTGTAGAAAATTACAGATTATTCAGTTTTCTATTGAACCCCATACACCAATTTAATTAAATCCAAAACCCAAACCCTATATCCATCAATTAACACTACATATAACATGTCAAACTCAAATTTGATCACATATGCAGATAATATAATCAAAGTATATATATCAAAAAGTAATGAATTACGTTATGCATTTGAAAATGTGTATCTCATGGAAATAAAAAGGGGCCACCGAATATTTAAAAAGCAGTACTCAATAACTTTAACTTACTGCAGATGTAAAATTTCCTTCTCCCACTACACATTTTCTTCGTTTAACTATTTATCAACAATGTCAATTCATCTTCCACCCAAATAAAACAACACTTCCAAGCATTTTGACAATTACAAAACTTTGCCAAAATCAATATTTCAACAAGTCAAAGGCAAGATCTACCAATAACCATATTTAAAACAAGCATAATTTCAAAAGCAATTGATATAGGGAACCATGATTTTGACATGCAAGACTTGAAACTCAATTTTCTTTTACAAAAGATTTTTATGTTTTATCCACTCACCAAATCAAGCTATAATTTCAATGGGGCATTCTAGACAAATATATGTTAATCCAGTAATATTTTCAAGTCATTTCAGAATCAATAACTATTTAAAACACAATTTTCTTTCAACTCATTTAAATCTGTCAACTGTTTCCAGAATTGAGGTTACTGACTTTTAAAATTCATAACAATTCAGCCCTTAATCTAAACCTCATGAAACTCTCCAGAATTAAACTAGACACTTATAGGATTCACCAGAATTTAAAATCACTCAATTTGGATAAGTATAAGTGCATTATTTCAGTTCTTAAAAATGCATGCTCTACAGAAAACATGAAATTCCAGAATTTCATAGCAGAATTCAAAATTTATAAAAAAAATCCAATACTTCGAATTTTGGGGTGAAATCAATTTTCAACCAATCTCTAATAAGTCTAAAACAAAATATCTGAAATTTAGCTTCATTTGCAAACCCGAAACATATATAAAATTTTCAGAAGTTTAGGCTGTCAGAATTTCACAGCATAACTTTTTATAACCAAAAACATACTTTAATAACTCTTGGTTCTTTAGGATCAACATATATGCTCTACCCATATAAAACTATTGCATTAAATCTCCAATTTCAGTTAACCACAATAGTCAGCCACCATATCCAACATACAACTTCCCATAATTTCTTTTCTATTCGCAAACATTATGTATATGCATAAAATGCACACATGCATGCCAAGTTCAGCATTTCTAATTCTGCCCATTTTATAACCTTTCTCCATCTACTCTTCAAATCAACAATATCCACAACTCATCTCTATGTACAAACAATATTCCAAATAATCAATTTAAACATAACTTTTAAATGCTTGAACAATAAACATCAAGTAACATGCAACTTGAAAAATGAAAACTTTAGAAAAGGATTTAATGCATTTTCCACTCACCATTTTTAGGCTAAGCCGAAAGTGCAAAGACAACCTCAAGATTCCCCTTCCTCCACACCTAACGCCCAAAAGACAAGAAATTAATCTAAGCCAAGGTCTACATTTAAGAAAGGGAGAAGAGATCAATCGATCCGATTACCAATAACACTACGGACACCGAAAAAGTTACACTGAATTTTTGTACAGGCCTACGTGTAATGCGCGTCTCAATTTTTTTTACAATTTTTTTCTAGTGAACGGCCGTCTATCACATTTGGATGGCCGTTCACTCACATGGACGGGCGTTCCCATTCAAAGGACGTCCGTCCCTGATTAAAATACAATTAAAAAATTTGTAAAACCTTAGGGACAGCCGTCCATCCATTATGGACGGGCGCCCACAAATAATGGACGCCCGTCCTTCACCCAAATATGAAAAAAAAAAAAAAATTCTTTGGGGACGCTCGTCCACCAATTGTGGATGGCCATCCCTTACTTTTGGAAGGGCGTCTGTAAGAAATGGACGCCCGTCCATTATTTTACTTTTACAAATAAAAAAGAAACTCTTTGGACGGCCTTTCACTATGGATGGGAGTCCATAATTAATGGAGGCCCGTCCATGTATTTGGCTTTTACAAATCTAAATAAAAATGATAGACGGCCGTTCGTAAGTAATGGACGCCTGTCCAAAAGTAATTCGTAAAAAAAAAAAAATTTAACACTGGACGGCCGTCCCTAAATTGTGGACGACCGTCCCTTCATTGTGGACGGGCGTCCATACTTAATGGACGCCCGTCCATTCATTATAGCCGGCCGTCCCTTATGTAAAGGACGACCGTCCAACCATTATGGACGGCCGTCCATACTTAATGGACGGGTGTCCATTACTTATGGACGCCCATCCACAATGTTATTAAAATTTTAAAAAAAAATTATCGCGTTTTTTGAATAAATATTTTTTGTTTACATTAGCTTCTCCAATACGCTTCTCCAACAACAAGCGCTAAAATTCTTCGAGCGAAAGAAAACCAGCACCAAAATTCGTCATCCCCTTCTGCTTCATCGTTGTCGTCTGTTCTTCGCCTCAGTGTTGAGTCTGCATTCCTCAACCATTTCTTCCTGCAACAAACGTTTTCCTCATTTTCTAGCTACCGTGTGAAGAACGAAAGCTATAATCTTTTCATCAAACCATAGCCATTTTTTACAGTGGAAAGGGAGATTAGAAAGATTTGTGCAGGTTAATAAACGATTTTTATATAATTTATGCATTTATTTAGTTTTTTACAGTGGAAATTTATATATAACTTATCCATTTATTTAGTTTTGTATTATATTTTGGATTGAATATATGTTACAATAGAAAAAAACTGATAGAGAAAATTTGTTGATGATTGTTATGAATCAGATTTCGTGAACACTAGTATTGGATTTGCATTAAATTACAGAATACGAAAGAGTCCAGTTTGGCTCAGAATATGGAAGAGTCCAGTTTGCCTTGGAATATGGAAGAGTCCAGTTTGCCTCATTTCAATGATGTTGAGGTAAATTGTACTCGAAACGTACTTTTTCGTTAAAATGATTTTAAATTTATTGTATCGTATTGTTTATTTTGATGTGTTGTATTAATACATTCTAATTTTATGTATTATAAAACCATTAAATCAGGAAAATGAACGTGATGAATTAGAAGATATGGGATGTGCAGAGGAAGAAGTAGAGCCTCATATTGGAATGGTGTTTGATTCAGTTGATAGTCTGGTGAAGTATTACAAACGGTATGGTAACAAAATAGGATTTGAAGCAATGATACGTACGTCAAACAAAGGCGAAGATGGAGAGATGAGATATGTGACAGTGGCATGTTCTTGTTCTGGAAAGGAGAGATGTAAGTCCAGAAATACCTTGAAAAAACAACCTGTTGCCAAAACAGATTGTAAGAGTCGGATTAGTGCAGCTTTGAATGGTGAATGCAAATGGGAAATTAAATCAGTTGTACTTGAACATAACCATGATCTTACAAGTCCGACAAAAAGAAGATATTTCAAGGTTAACCGAACGATACAACCTTATGTGAAAAGGCGACTTGAAGTTAATGATGTGGCTGGGATTAGACCGTGTAAGAATTTTCAGTCATGTTCAGTTGAGGCAGGAGGTGTAGAGAATTTGACGTTTCTAGAAAAAGATTGTAGGAACTACATTGAAAAAGTGAGAAAGTTACGACTTGGAGTTGGAGATGCTTCCGCAGTACTTGAGTATTTTAGGAAAATGCAAAAGGAGAATTCAAATTTCTGGTACATGATTGATGTAGATGAAGAGAGTCGATTACAGAATATGTTATGGGTTGATGCTAGATGTAGGGCTGCATATAAAGAATTCGGTGATGTTATCACCTTCGACACAACGTATCTGACGAACAAGTATGACATGCCATTTGCTACTTTTGTGGGGGTTGATCATCATGGACATTCAACGTTGTTAGGTTGTGGGTTAATTTCTCATGAGGACACTGAGACATTTGTATGGCTATTTCGTTCTTGGCTTGAATGCATGGATGTCGCTCCTAATGGAATAATCACTGATCAAGATAAGGCCATGCAAAATGCAATTGAGATTGTTTTCCCTGGTACAAGACATAGGTGGTGTTTGTGGCATATAATGAAGAAACTGCCTGAAAAGTTAAGGGGGTATAAGGAATATGAAACTATCAAGTTTAAGTTGCAAAATGTTGTGTATGATTCCTTTACGCGTGAAGAGTTCGAAGAGCGGTGGAACCAATTTGTTGATGTGCACAACCTTCACGATAATGCATGGTTATGTGGATTGTACAAAGAAAGAGTACGATGGGTGCCTGCATTTCTTAAAGATACTTTCTGGGCAGGTATGTCTACTACCCAACGTAGTGAAAGTATGCATGCATTTTTTGATGGGTATGTCAATTCCAAAACCACTTTGAAACAATTTGTGGAACAATATGATAATGCATTGCGAGCTAAAGTGGAAAAAGAAAGGGAGGCTGATTTTAGATCTTTTAAATCTTGGATACCATGCATAACTAATTACCCCATTGAGAAACAATTTCAAAGTGCATACACAACTGCAAAGTTTAAAGAGCTTCAAGATGAGATTGCCGGAAAGATTTATTGTGAGTTATCTTTTCTGAAAAAATGTGATTCATGCGAGGAGTTTCAAGTTTGGGAAGATGTTTGGTTTGGAGATAATAGTCGTCGTGTTCCTCATGTAGTATACTTTGAAGAAAGTTCGTGTGATATTCGTTGTACTTGTCATTTGTTTGAGTTCAGGGGGATTTTATGCAGACATGCCATTATGGTGTTGATTCATAAAAGAGTTTCACACGTTCTGGAAAAGTACATTTTACTGCGTTGGAGGAAGAATGTGAACAGATGTCATACGAAAATTAAGGTCAATTATAATAGATGGAGCACCAATATTGAAGGACAACGTTTTGAAAAGTTGTCTAATTTAATGCTGACAGTAGCGGATCTGGCATCAAACAGTGAGGAAGATTATAATATGATGACGGAGTTAATGATTGACATGAGGAAACAATTGGAGCAAAAGAAAAGTGAGGGAGGGCTTGGTACAATAGTGAACATCTCTTCTAGAACCGGTTTGACTAGTCAAGATGGGGACAGTCCTCCTAAAGAGGGGAATACCCTAATCATTAGTCCACAGGCAACTCGTAGCAAAGGTCGTCCTCCATATAGAAAAAAGCAGTCGAAGATTGAAGAAATTGTACGTACGGTTAAAAAGAAAAAATTACAAAAACAAAGAATTGGTATGGCTTATACATTATTTCAGTATTTTTTTGAAACATTATTTACTTATTTGAAGTTTAGAATAATATAGTTTAGAATAATATCGACTTGATTATTAATGTGTTATGATACTTTTTAGGAAAAGGATCATCGGTACAGCGACAAGAGGAATAGTTTCTCCCATGTACTTCTATGGCCGATGCAGAAACTCAAGTGTTGTCAAATGATGTTGTTACTACACAGGTATGTGTTATATATCTTGTATAATTGTAATTGCCTTAAGTTTTCTATAGCGTGTGCTAAATTGTGGTTGTTAAACAATGACAGATGTACACTGGTCCGGTTCCAAATCTCGCAGGACAAAGTAGTTTCTATACTAGACAGGAGTTTGTAAATGATGAACATGTTTCATTGGGAGATGTTTGATATTTTTGCCAGGTTGAAGCATATAGAATTGTATTTAGTAGAAATTTTTCATGCTTTGGTTAATTTCTACCGAATGCAGTTGAGTTGTATGCTTATACAGTTGTTTTATTTTTTGTATTTTCGTCATTGATTGTGTAGGATAGTGAATTCATGATAATGACGTTAATGTAACTTATTATAATGTTTTTAGTATATATTATCATCACATTGCAGACTCTGGTTGTACATGGCATTTTGGATATGCATTTCTTTTGAGATTTGAATTTTTATGTCTTTGGGCATGTCTAGTATTACATATACATATACATTGAAAAGAGTTATTGACATATGTATAAACAAAAGACAAATCTATTTATGAACAAAAGACAGATTTATTTATAAACAAACTACAATCTTTATTAACAACATCCGCTCAAATCAATCTATTTATAAACAAAAGGGAAAAATTCTTCATCATGGTGCAGGGGGTGGAGGTTGACTGGAGGATGAGGAGGCTGTTGAGAAGTTCTTCATCATGCTGAAAATCTTTGTCATGCGGTCTCCAATTATGTCAACTATTTCTTCAATTCTTGATGCAAACGTGTTGAAATCACTTTGCAATTGATCATATTGTTCTTGCATTTGCCTCTCAATACGTGAAAAACGCTCCTCTTGAAACTTTTCCATCCGCTCAAATTTGCTTTCTATTTCCTGTAAAGTATGAGAAGCCATATCTTCTACATTCTCAGATGGTCTAGGTTCAATACCCGTTCTTCTTCTTTTGCGCATATAGACTTGTCCTTCAGTAACCCCTTCTGGAACACTGACATCTTCTTGAACCGTTGCATCTCCCTCCATTTCATCCCTAATCAGATACCATTGTCTGCCACATTCTTTTTAATCAAACCCATTCTATTCAATGTCACATCCCCCAACACATTAGTTGTAGAAAACGTAATCTTATTTGTTACATCATCAAGGGTGATCTCAATATTCAACTTCTCACATATTAACGTAACCAGCATCCCCCAATATATTTCTCATTTTTCTGCGGTGATCTCTCTCAACTTCTTAATCAATAACTTTGCTGAATTAACTTGCCTTCCTGCTACTGTTGCTTCCATGAATAATAAATCCTTAACCGTCACATTTCCATTTGTCTCTTTCCTACCATTAAATGTGAAAGTCAAGTATCTGTGAAATACTCTCATAGCAGGATTCTGTAACTTTGTAGATTTACACCTATGTGGATGGTAAGTCCCTATTCTGGAAACATCAATCCAAGCTTGTTTGGAATCCTAGTTTATAGGTACGTTTTCCAAACCTTCACAATCAAATCCTATCCAGGTTGATAAATCTTGGGGTGTCACTACAAAGTTCTGATTCTTTAATTTAAAGAACATTGTATATGCCTGAAACTCATCACTGTCTGTCTTTGCAACTTCCAAACTACCGAAAAACTCATATATCAAATGCCTATATCCATCATATCTCATATTGACCAAACGGTCCCATTTCAAATGATTAATCAAACCATTGATTTCATCAGTTAAACTTAAACTTGTTAGAAGTCCTAAATCCAAACTTGTTCCAAGGCAAATATCTTTTTTCGACACGTCTTCGTATTGTTTTTTGTGTTGCCAGTCTCGAAATTGAAGTGCAGATGAGGATGTGCCTTCCTGAGGAATGGTTGTATTTTTTGCCCTCACCATTTTCTGCTTTCTTCTAAAACCTGTATACATAAAAAAATCGTTATCATAATCTGCCAAAGAACAGAGCCAATTACTCTGAACATATACATTTTGAGCTCATCATCAATTTCTACATGGCATTGTAAAATCTGGTAATGTTAACAAATGTCCAAAATTAAACTAGAAACTAATGAGTTAATCATCAAGCAAAAAACAGAATACCCAACTAATTTCTCAAACAATAAGAGAATGGTTCATTCTTCTGGCACTTGTTTTGCATTTAGACTACATTTGTTGTCATATTTGTAACAAAAAGGCACAGCTTAATTAGAAAATGTAATTTCTCTTTCAATGCTCAACAAAAATTCCAGAATTTCACAACCAACACAAATAACAATTTCATATAAACAGAATAACCAACATAGAACAATCAAACAAATACTCTTCAAATATGTATATCAATATTGGTAGTAATTCAGCCAATACACCAGTTTAACACAACCTGCAGAAGTTTAAAGCTAACAATTATCATTAAGCAAAACCGTCCACATCTCGTGTACACAGATGAAAGGCCCTTTGTATGTGCCTATGTTCTTTTATTCCTTACTGGTAAATGAAATGAATGCTGTATTGTTTGTCTTTCTTTTATTCATATTTCGTCAGACTCTAGCTTAAGATTATAGACAAAACAACAATTTCATTAATAAAATCTTAATCTCTAGTTAATTAATACAATAACTTGTTAGAAGTCTGTCCATATTATTTGTAAAACCAGAGTGCAAGCCTATAAAGTGAACAATCTGCTCATACAGAAGGTGTCATTATGGTCTAACAAGGTAAACTTCAACTTCTCACAAGAATAGTAATGTAAAAAGTAACTGTCTTGACTTTTGATAGATACTGTGAAAGAAAAGTTCCTGTTAGTTGTGGACTAGAGATGCGTGAATTTGGATTCAATTTACACAAGATTGTAAAAAAGCAGAAATAAATCAGGAGAGTTTTACAACTGAAAGACATCATAAGTAAACAAACAAGGTGTAAAGCTTTCATCATTCTGAGTATCCCTCAAGTGTTTTAGCTGAGCAGAGAACCTAATTGCCTTTTCTATTTGATAAATGATAATGCACTGATGTTGGGAGGGGGGTGAATGGGCTGCACAGTAAGTTCATTGCTACAATCAACTCTTCCAAAGTTTCACTGGGCAAGATCATTAAGTTTCATGCATTGGGGAAAAGGATACTGGCTGGACTTTGGAGTTAAAGGGGCATATGTGTGTGTGTGTGGGGGTGTGTAGGAGAAAAAAGAAAAGGGAATCTCATCATGAACAGATCAATGAAGAACTAAACACAAATTCCAGAATTCCACAACCAATTTTCCTAAAATATGCCTAAAATCAATTTTCCTTTCACGGTAGTTCACACAAACCAGCATATAAAATAAACTACATTTATCTTTATCAATGGCAGAACACTTCTATTCATCAATCACACAAACCAGTACCACCAAATTGACTGGATTTTATTTCATCAACTCTGCTCCATTCAACACATTCATCCAACCAAAAAAAAAAAAAAAAAATTTNTCCGGTGAGAGAGGAAGACGTCGTCGTTGATTTTCGGCAAGTTCAAATGCGAAACCGTGAGAGTTTTTGTGAGAAAAACTGAAAGAGAAGAAGGTGAGAAGGGGCTGCGAGCCTGCGACGCTGCGTGACAGAAGAAGAGAAGAAAGGGTGCGACGATGCGTGAGTCGTGAGTCGTGACAGAGAAGAAGAGACGAATGGGTGGCTGGGTGTGCGAGAGATCAGAGAAGACGATGGATTAGGGATTAAAAGTGTGGGCCGGTTTTTTCGCCGGTCCGGTTGGACCGGCGGTTCACTTAAAAGATCCGGTTTTCAACCGGTTTGAAGCGGTTTAAAACATATTAACGGTTTTGAGGGTAACCCGGACCGGACACGTGGCCGGTTCCCGGTCCAACCGGTTGGACCGGTCGGTCCGGTCCGGCTTTTAAAACAGTGCCCAGAGGTTTTGTACAATTCTTTAAAAACCCCTCATGTATCAGAAATGACACAAAAACCCCTATCAAATGTTAAAAGAACCGACAATTCACACAATTGTAGAAGTTAAATACTATTTTTACCTTTAACCTAAAATATATACTTATAAAAAAGAAATGAATAATTACTTTAAACCCCCAAGTTTGCCCAAACCTTGAAAAAAAATCCCTTTGGAGTTTGGAGTGTGTTGAGTGTTGACCATATGGGGTTTTGTGTCATTACTAGTACCTGAGAGAGGTTTTTGGAGTTTGACCAAACCTTTGAGGGTTTAAACTGTAATCCCCAATCAAGTAACCATGAATTTGCAAGCTATACAATAAGAAAAAAAGGTAATATTACAATAATAATCTCACAAACTTTTTCTCATAATTTCGATATAATAGCTCATAATTAGTCAGTTCACAAATGAGTCTCGTCTGTTAAATTGTAAGCTGATCAATTACAAGTTATCACATGTTGTGAGAGAAAATTTATAAGATTTGATTGCAAGCGGATATTTGTCCCTACGAAACAAATTCCAAACTAATTGAATTTAATCGCCAAGTCACCCTTTCAAGAAAAGCTTAAAGAGATAAGCACCATAGGAATAGATCCTATTATAAGATATCTGACAAATTAACAGCCTTTAAGATGAAGGGTTTTGTTCCAGAGTTTGACCATAATGACATAAAAAACAACTTATTGTCTAAATAAAGTCTGAAGGTTTAATGATTCCCCATGGCTGAGGCTTCCATGAACCATAATGATATAAACCTGCTATTTATCTATATCCATGAACTTAAGCAGCTCATGGAACTACAACAGAAAAGTTAGAAATAATCATGACACCCAACCTGAAAAATCATCAAAGTTTTCTGGAGAAAAAGTACTGCGAGTTTAAGAAAAGAAAAAGACGAATTAAAGACGGTAATTAAAACTAGTTCGCATCAGCAGGAGAATTATTATAAAGCTTGAGACGATTAGATCTCCAGTCCTACAGGGTCTTCGGAATTAGTGCTCTCTCTTTTTACCACTCAAGCCTGGCAATTTGCAGATGGGGCAAACATTCTTCCTTATAAGCCACTGTTTTATGCAGTTGGCGTGATATTCATGTCCACAATCCAGCTTCCCAAGATCTTCTCCATCAGCATATTCCTCCTGGAAAGGTTCACAAGCACACACAATAATAAAGAGGATGATTCTTATGTAAACTTTAAAGGATGATTAATAAAATATAAATCTTAGTCACTTTCTCCTAGCTATCAGTTAAGTTTTGGAATGAATAATTTGAATCTTACCTGACAGACACAGCACGGTTCATTATAAACGGGAGACTCAACTGGGACGGACTGATGTTTTCGCTGCCTTAGAAGTGCCAGAATAGCTTCCTCGTTTAGTCCAGTGTTAACATTTCCAATTCGCTCTTCCAGGGCCAGTAGTTCCTAATAATAAAACATCAAAGTCATTATTATTATTATTTACCATGCACCCTATCCTATATCCCACCCCTCCAAATAAATTGAATCTCGGTCCAAGATTAAAATTAGAAGATTTGATCTCTAGACCTCTCTTGCATTCACTGCAAGAGATTTATCACCATAACATCAATATCATTCTTAAAAGGAAGTTGTCTTTGCATGAAGTTGTTGATGGTTTTGCTAAGACTATTATATATTTGGTTGGCCTTTTAAAAGCATTTTTCTGGCTACTATAAGAGATAAATTATGCAATGCATGTCTTGATTTTATTTAGTGACAGTGTTACCTCATAAGACATGTTATCTGTATCAAGACGAAGATCTTCTAGTACATCATCCTCATCCTCATCCTCGTCCTCATCATCATCATCTTCTTCATTTCCACCCTCACGAATCCACATTGGACGTCGGTCAATTCCCATCATATCCTGACATGCATATCCACCACACTGATCATAAATGTAAACCTTCATATATTTGAATACACGGAGTGACCATTTCTCTTGCAATGGAATTCGAGTATGAAATGTATACCAATGCTTTACCTTACCAAAGTATTAAAAAAAGAAAAAAAGAAAGAGCAAATCTAAATAATAATCATACCTCAAACCGTAGGGCGCCAGTCCTACGGACAAGTGCCAGGGCATTCTCAACCTGTAATTAAAAATAGAGAAATTCTGGGCTTCTGATCAAGTGATGACACACTACTACAGACAGTAAATCAATTGAGAATAGTCTATGAAAATGCTAAAACGGATTCTCTGATTCGTCTTCGGCTCACCCAATCCCACATCATAGTAGACATTCCTATCCTTTGATAATGTAATTTGAATTTGATAAAGATAATTTCCAGTTTTTAAGATTTTGATTATAAACAGTTTTGATGTTTACCATTTAACTTGACTGATAAGGTATCTTCTAAGCGTATAAGAGATATAACAAGCATCATAGACAAAATATATTCATATAAAGAAGGTTTAGCCTACCCCAGATATGAGCATGCTTCTCCTCAGAGCAGCAGGAGATAAAGTCCGAAGTGTCGGGGAAATATCCTGATCAGCAATCCCTGGTCTCTCTACCCTTGTCATGAATCTTGGTCTAAAAGGTCCGTGAGAAGGCCTTAAAATACCACCTCTAACCGAGTTCTCCAATTCTCTCGCAGCGTAACCATCCTGCCCCCACCCCCTGGACTCCGACCCGCTTCCAGTTTCTGCATATCTGTTAGAGTAAAGGTCACCCATGCTGGGATTATTGAACCAGGTTGGAGCAAGTGGTGACCTGCCATTTGAATTTGAAGCATTTCCAGGAAAGTTAGGATTCATATTTGCTGCCATAAGGGACAAATTTCCTCCGTTAACAGCTTGAGCAGAAGAATCAGATGATCCACTTGCTCTTGCGACCTGGGAACCATATCGAGATTGAAAAGAATCCGGAGCTTGCAACATAGGGTGCATTGGTGGAAGTTCAAGTGCTGGTATCCTCCTTCCAAACTGAAGCTCATCATATGGGTCGTGAAACCTATCTGTTGGATAACCATATCCCATAAAAGAATTCATCACCGACATGTAATCAGGTTCCAGAAATTGACGATTTTCATTTCTTCTAAGACGAATATTTCTCTGGAGATCATCTGTTTGTCCTCCCCATATTGAAGCATAATTCGTCCCTGTGGCTGCTCCGAAACCAGCTCCATTTCCTGCCACATTGGAAGTTTGATGCATGGCAGGGCCACCTTCAAGTCCATTTGCTGCTACACTTGAACTTTGACGACTGAAAGTATCCGCACCTACACTGTCCCAAAGAGTATTCATAGTTGGAGTTTGGTTACCAACTCTAACGCCAGCGTTCAAATGTCCCAAATGACCGGCATTTGGGAGTTTAGTCAAGGCACTCAATACGTTTGAGCTGCTACCGGAAATTTCTTGGGACGTAAGAGCTTGTTGAGCAGAGCTTGAACTAGCACCTTTTAGAAAAAGTGGTCCGGAAGAACTTTCAGGCACTCTTCTTTTGCAGGATATACGTCTGCCATTAGATGTATTACCCTGTCGGCCATCATTTTCTTCTACAACATATCCTGAGATTCCAGAAGAGATCACGACTGGATTAGTAGGATCGGAGCCGGGCGGATTCTGCTTAGTTTCCCCACCTGATTTTGATGGATTTAGGTTTACATCTGCTCCCATTTCCTGACTGGAATCATTCGAGTTACCTTGATATGTTGCATTTAAGTCTATGTTACTCGGAAGGGCACTAGCAATGGTCCCTTGCGCAAGTGGTTGCCCATTTGTAACTTCACCATTTTCATTAGGAGTTCCTCGAAACCGTTGATGAGTTCCAGAAGGAGCATGCTCATCCGAACTTGGTAATGGCACATGAGTAATCTGACTTTGGGTGTTCACGCTAGAGCTTGATTGACCCCCACAGTTCATAACACTTTTTCCCTTAAGGGAAGAAGCATTTTCAGAATCTAAGTTTTGCTGATCCAACCCAGGATTGGTGGCATTGCTGCTCCCTTGCCCTTCCATTGTAGCTGATATTTGTTTCCTTTCAAATGTTGATAATTCGAAAACTGGACAGAAGTTGGGCTCGCCCAAGACCTGAAATCACTGCACATTTATTAGATATAGATAACGATTTGCCTGATTTAGAAGGTCTGAAGCTATAAAAGCATTGTAAAAAGTATTGAGATTCTGTATATATATATCATCAGCGAAACTTCACAAGAAGGAAGCATTCATGGAAATGAACATACAGAAAGAGGGATAGTATTTTCTTCATCTTCACTTCGGTGAGAAGATATAAATATGCCCCGTTTGCTTCAATTTCTGTTATACGAGTATACAAACTTGCAAGAATTACAATTTGCTTACCCATTCTAAACTAAAATGCAGCCCTTATTACTGGTGCAAACATGCACCACTGCACCAGAAATTGATGGAGGACCAAAATCATATAGTAAAAGCAGAACAATTGTACAAAGAATCAAAAGATGGCTCCAATAACTTCTAATAACTACATGTAGGTCTTCTCATAAGCGAGAAGATTTGCAAAATGCACGTATATAAGATATCTGGATCAAAAGAAAAACTTGGTTTCCAACAAATGTTTTTCTTTCATTTCCTGTAGTTGAAGTAGAAATATATAACAGAAACATTTATATATATAGAACGAAACTTCAAACCAATCCAAAGTGGAAAGCCAAAATGTAATACAGAAACATATATGCACACGAAAAGAAATCCTGATGTGGGTAGTTCTAACATTAAAGAAGTTCATGCTCCTATTATTCACATTAATTCCCTTAAAATAATACTATCGAGCAACAGGATTTATTTTGTATGACAGCCTAATCTGCTAGAATATGTAAGCCATCTTGGTCAATAGTTGCTCATAAGATACCCTAACCTATGAGAAAATGAAGGAAAAATGAATGTGTAAGACCAGCAAGGTTTAGATAATCCCTCAATTATTTGCGAATATGGGAATAATGGAAGTATGATAAATCATTTACGCTTACTCTTAAACATATGTAATAATAGATTAAAAAAAAAAAAAAAAAGGAACAAAAAAAAGGAAAATCTAAAGAATTAAATATTAAAACTTTAATGGAGCACATGCATCGAACAAAGCAAAATATGTTTATGTATTTTTTAGTAAAAAGAAAATATCTAGATCTATACCTTATATGAGTAAAATGAAGGAAAAAAAAACGTAAGCGAAAATATGCAACCCTCCACCACTAGGCACAAAGATCTAGCTCTAAAGCATGGGATTGTCCGACCGAAAAGGCTTTATATCATATATCAATAATCATAAATAGTAATAATAACAAAAGAAGAAAATAAATCAAAAGCAAATATCTCTATGAATATTAGTTTTCATTATAAAATTCTGGTCCCACATCATCGAAAATTATGGATTTTTTTTTAATCTTCTTTTTAAGACTGTGAAAACATTAATCTAAAAGAAAATTAAAAACCAAAAAAAAATTACATCCCTCTTGCTATTAGTCACATAGATCTAGCTTAAATCCATTGCAATTAGGATTTCGTGACCAAATGAAGGGCCTCATAGAGGTATAAACAAACGAAAAGATCAAAGCTTTGTAAGCAATCAAGAAGATCTTAAAAATATCAATCACGGAGTTTGCCCTCAAAAGGTTTTTTCGGATTGTATATGTAGACAGTAAAAACAACAACATAAAAGAAGAAAAGTAGAAATATTGCAAAGATCAATGTCCTTTAGTCTCACCGATCATAACAACATAAAAATTTTCTAAAATCTTCATATACAAGGGCGTAAATCACATATATGTATATGGATATGATATCCGAAGTGCAAACATATATGTGTTAAAAGAACACCATAGTCAACATGAGACACACAGACAAGGAACCAACAAAAGTATAAGGACATGGAGTGGATTATATATAATCATCCACCATTTTCAATCACACATAAAAGCTACAAAGGAAAAGGATTATACCCAAAGTGAAGCGAAGAGAAACAGATGAAACAAGAAGAAACACAGCACTAGCACTCAAAGAAACGCTCTTTCACTGACTATTAGTTATGTGTTTGTATGCAAAATGAGAATAGAGAAGGAGAATTTTATAGAGAGGATGGTGGGGTAGTCTCTGAAGACATTAAATTGCAAAATCATCTGTAAATAGCGGAATTCAATAATAGATTAGAATCATAATTGCAGTTTTTAAGAAGAGACTAAGTATGGAAATGGAAGTGAAGTGTCATGGGTGGCTGCTGACCAATTGGATACACTTTCTTTGAAAAACCCTTTCACCTTGGCAAGACTCGTGTCATTTCGCCTTGCATGACTCTCTCTCTCTCTAAATCTGACATTTTATGGAAATAACTTTCCTCCCACCCCTCTCTTTCTCTCATAAACTCTACTTTATTTTGTTTGTTTTTCGCTCCTCTCCTTCTCTCTATCTGGGTTGTTTCATAACTTTCCTTAATTAACAACTTCCACACTTAATATTTAAATGATTTTATTATTTATTATTTCTTATTTATTTTTTTGCACATATTCTTTTGAATGTGTGAGGATTATACTTATAAAGTGTAATAAAATGTTGAAAATTATTTATATGATAAATCTCACTTATTTGGGATTACTATTATTGAATTTGTTGAAAATACGATGCTTTTTTTTATTATTTTAGATGGCCATTTTATTAGTATCACGTTTCCCGCCAAAATAACCGCTATTTCATTATTTGATCAATGTTATTATAGTAGGTAGTTGACCGTTATTTTGTTATATGAATAAGTTATAGTAAGATTTTGTTTCCCACTAAAATGACCGTTATTTCATTATTTGATTCTGTTATTATAGTTGGTAGTTTACCGTTTGTTCGTTATATGGATAAGTTATATAATAGTTCATATATAGTTAGCTATTATTTCATTAAATGAATCATATATGATCGATAATAAATAATTAATCGTTATTTCGTTATATGAATCAGTTATGATTGTTGACCGTTAGGTCGTTATTCAAATCAATAATAGTAATTGATAGTTGACCGTAGTTATATAAATAAATTCTAATAGCTTATGGTCGATGATCCACAACAATTTTATTATTATATTAGATGTTTAACTTTTTTAAATAGTTATAGTATTTATTTGTTAATTTTGTAATATCATACATTTAATTAATTATAAAATAATTTATCTAATTAACAAACAACTCTTGAACTTGAGGTGCATATTCATAACATTAATCTATTAAATGTTACTAGATTTTTATGTCAAACACTAAAATCTACATCAGATTTTGTCTTAATTAAAGTATAAAAAGTAAGTCGAAAACTCTTTTGAATGGCCATCTTGTATGTCAACAAGTAATTTGTATTACAAAAAAAAAAAACATTGATAGAATTATCTAAAAATATTCTCTTTTGTGAGATATAATATGTATGAATTTATTTTTAATTAGAAAATTTTTAGAAATTTTAAATTCAAGATAAAATAAAACAATAATTAGAGTTTTTTTTTTTTTCTTGGAAATATTATTATAAGTTTTCATGAAAAGAAAGAAACAACTAAATTTGGAATTGTTACCATATTTCTAAAAGTCTTAAATGCATAAAAACCATACCAGATATCAAATTTAAAGAAGCATTAAAAGATATACTATAACCACCATAAGCATTAACATCATTCAACTGAAAATTAATACACACAAGAATATTAGATATATAAAAGTGCTTTCTTTAATTGGGTTAAAACCACGAACCACATATGGTTTGTTATTAAATATGTGCCAATGAAGCATTCTTTCTTCATTGTTGATCGCCAAACCAAATGTGACACTGCTAGTTCCAAATTTTGGGGTACAATTTATTAATGACTGTATTTGGAAGTGTTTTAAATCATTTTTATTTCCAAAAAAAAAAAAAAAACCTTGACGCCACTGCCAAATTAAATATAGTTTTAATTAGAGTTAATGATTTTTTTTCCACCCAAATAATGACTTAATAATACTTTTCCATCCACAGACTTTTAAAATACTACTTTATTACCCAAATTTATATTCCAACGACGAATAGAGAGCAAACTCGATCCATGCTTCTGGGGCTTTTGCATATGGTAGACTGATGAGTCTTTTGGTGGTAGAAAGTTAGATTTTGGTGATTGAGATTGATTGGAATTTGACTTATGAGGGGTGGTTGTGTAAATCTTAATCACTCAATTGCCAGCGATTAGCGGGGTTGGCGGAAGTAGGGTTTGAGGGGTTTTGGTGAGTGATGATCGAGGAAGAAAATTGTGGTGGTATGGGATCGCAACGATACCGGAATCGGAAACGAAATATAAAATTGAGTAGTAAAGTGGTATTTTAAAAGTCTACGGGTGGGAAAGTGTCATTAAACCATTATTTGGGTGGGAAAAAAGTTGTTTACTCTTTTAATTATTTAAAAATATAATTGAAAATGTATGCCCAAATATTGCTAACATTTCTCAAATAAGATAAGCTCCATTATGTGAATGATTAAGATTGTGTATTTCTTTTACGGTGTGTTTGGTTGGGGGTAATCCCTATTACTGAGTTAATGTTATCTTATATTACTTGATTACTACGTTTGGTTGTCAAGTAATATAAGATTCCGATAATCTTCCAAAACCAATAGTAATTACCATTGGTAATATAAGAGGTAATTATTGATTATCTCTATTTTCTTAAGTATTTTAAAATTACTTAGTAATCTTATTTTTGTTATAATTTTATCCTTAATTATTAAATTTTTTGGACAGCAATGCCTTTATTTTGAAAACAATTTAGAAATATATTCATGGACTATTTTATCCTTATATGCAAATTTTTTAGGACATAAATACCCTTGGACTTTAAAAAAATTACCCAAGGGTGGTGGTCGAATCTGGCCACCACTACTGTCGATCGGTGTCAGAATGGTGCACGATTGACTGATCGTGCACTGATAAGGTTGTTTTCGGCCAGATCTGGCGGTTTCATGACCAAAGATCTAACATTTTTCGACCATGGATCACAGATCCGTGACCAAAAACAGCTTTATCGGCACACGGCTGGCCAGTCGTGTGCAATTTCAGTGACTGTTAGTGGGGATGGCTGGCTGCCGATAGTGGCTTGAGGTGGGTGGGGGTGATTTTGTTACAAATTAAAGTTTTATATGACTGGGGTGTTTTAGCAAAATTTCAAATGTAGGGGGTTAAAAGAAATGATAATAAAAATAATATTATAGTAATATTTAAAAAGAATGGCAACTTAGTAATCTATATAACATACCTATCAAACACATTTCCTTAAACATTCTCAGTAATCTTCAAGGTAATCTATCTTTTCGTTAATATAACATTTCATGAACCAAATACACCTTAGAGTAAACGACCTTTTCCCACCCAAGTTTGCCTTAATGACACTTTCCCACCCTAAAAGTTTCAAAATACCACTTTCCGACCAAATGATAATATTTTGTTACTATTCAAAGTCGAAAATTCTAATAGCAAAAATTCTCTTCGTCACCACCATTTGAACCTCTAGTCTTCTCTCTAAAAAACCCCCCTCACTCCGGCACCTGATTTCTTGTTGATTGCCGGCCATTATAAAGTTAGGGTTTTCTGTTCTAGTTGATTGTCGGCTGATTTCGATGGAGAATATTCAATTAGTCACCACCATTCGATCCATCGACCTCCACTCAACAAAAACCCTTTTACTATGGCTCCTAATAACTTGCCGAACATTGGCTGAGAAAGTGAAGTGTATTTTGGGTATTAAGGACATTGGGTGAGAAACTGATATTTTGAAACTTTTTAAATGGGAAAGTGTCATTAAGGCAAACCTTGGGTGGAAAAAAGTTGTTTACTCTTTCTTTTATCATAATTCCTTATACCCAAATCTGATACATACCACAACCCATAAATTTTAATGGTTTTGTCCTATTTATTAAGAGTAAATGACTTTTTCCCACCCAAGGTTTGCCTTAATGGCATTTTCCCACCTAAAAAGTTTCAAAATATCATTTTCTTACCCAACGTCTATATTTCGTTACTACCCAAAGCCGATTCCGGCCATGAAAATTCTTTTCGTCACTACCATTTGAACCTTCGGTCTCTTCTATACAAAAACTCTCTCACTATGACACCTAATTTCTTACCGATTTTCAGCCACCGTAAAGCTAGAGTTTTATGTTCTTAGATGATTTTCGGCTAATTTTGACAGAGAATATTCAATCGGTCAACCATTATTCGACCCACCGACCTTCACTCTACAAAAACTCTATTATCTTGGCTCTTGGTAACTCGTCAAATGTCGGTTAAGAAAGTGAAGTGTATTTTGAGTTTAATGGAATATAAATATTAGGTAGGAAAGTGGTATTTTGAAACTTTTTAGGTGGAAAAAATTATTAAGGCAAACCTTGGGTCGGAAAAAGTCGTTTACTCTATTTATTAATCCAGAAACATTAAAGGATATTTTCAATTAACAAATATAAAAGTCGAAAACAAAATATACACCATAGTCAACATGAGCATTAAATATTTTCTACAGTAATCAGTGTGGCTAGAATATAGGACAAATCCATTTTTTGGGTTAAAAACGTGATCCCGTGAAGTTTATTAAGACATTGTCAATAAAATTCATTCGTTTGGGTTGTCTATGCTGATTGCACAGGCCATCATGTGATGGGCTCATGGGTTTGGATAAATAAAAATTAAAAATAAGTCAATTACATAAATTAAATAGATAATACATGTGAATAATAATATTTTTATCAGTTTTCACATCAATTTATATACATGGTTTACAACTTTACATCAAATACTACTCGTATTCAAATTAATTTAAATGTTGTAAAGAGTTTAATACTCTTAATTAATAAGCACATAATCCAGCCTAAATGAGTATTTTTGAGCTGTTTGAAATTATTAATAATTATAGCAATTAATTTCAACATTAATTAGTTGTTTCTATATTGTTAACCTGAATAAAAACGAAAAATTGATTAGAAGAGTTGAAAATTTGGTTTGGAAAGCACGGGTATTTTGGAGTGCCATTGAAGTTTGGATTTTGGAGTCAATCAAACTATTATAGGTTAGAGAGTTTTTTTTTGGTAAACTATATGATTACTTGTCGTGTGCCCGTGGGTTTTACACACATCTCAGGTATGTTATGTGATGCGCGATGTCACAAACATGTATATGTAGTAAGTGCACTAATCGCAAAAAGTAATAAAGTGATGAATAAAATATCGTTCCCATGAGAATTGAGTACTAAGTACCGATTTTCCTAATTTTATAACTAATTAAAGAACACAAAAATGTTGGATTTGCAAGAGCTATGAGAAACTAAATTAGAACAAAACAAAATAGACAACTAAAATTAACACAATCAAAGCAATTCAACAACGAAATTCAATTGAAGAGGAGAGGTTAGGGTTTCTATTTTACCAAGTTACTCCAATTCAACCTAATAATCCTATTATTCACATGCAAGGATTACAAATCGGACTCTCTTGGTTGTGAAATATACCTTGTCAGGTTATAATTCACTACTTATCCCTATTAAAATTCCACACCCAACAAATTGAAATTCAATAGTTCAAAGTCCTTTAAGCATGTGGAATCCTATAAAAATTTTATAGATTGTGTTTGTCAATCTCTAGTTTTCGCTCAATCTATGATGTTTATCTCTATAAGTGTTTATCTTTATTCTTAATGCATTTGATTGTTGGGTTTTTGAATCAAATAAATGTTGAGCATGATGAGACTAAAAAACGAGTTAGTTCATGTTCAAAATGGAAATAAACATCAAATACATAACAAAATCAGAGTTCAACATTATAAAAGAAGAAAGGGAAAAGAAAAATTCTCTAATATAGAGCCCCAAACTCTTCCAATCTTCTTCTCCTCTCCTTATTTCCTAAAATGTCGACCTCCTCTCAAAATGAGCTAACTTTTTCTTAAATAGTAGCCAAAAACCCTAGGACTCAATACTATAAAAGAAAAATGCAGTGTTTAAAAAAAAAAACTTAAAATTGCAATTTTTGCCGCTGTGAAGAAAAAACTCACTGCGGCATCGACTTGAGTTTAATTGACCCGTGATTCCATCAGGCTAGCTTGCCACGATGAAGAGAAAACCTTGTCGCGGTTAACTTCTAATCTTCTTTGCTAAATTTATGGAACTGCCCTTCGCTTGCTTCTTCACTTGAATCTTCGATCTTCTTGATCTCCAATAGGAACAAACTCCAAGGGTGCTTCTAATCAGTATCCGAATTTCCTTGATCATCTGAATTTCACTTGATTTCAAGTCCAGAAACTCATTTTTGCTTTGTTTTGCTCCAACTGCATGTTTTGGCCTGAAACATAAAATATGCAGAATTAAGTAACAATTCAGGCACAAAACTCATAAGAAGTATCCGAAAATCCTACAAAAATCGTATAGAAAATAGTATAATCCTATGATTATTATTATGCAAATTTTTGGATAATTCAGTAAAATGATAGCGGAGAAGACAATTACAAAAGAGTTATTTAGGTAAAAAATGCTTCTAACAAATTTAGTTTAAAGTTGGGACTTGAAAGAGGTCATTATTTTAGATTAATCCCTATAATTTGCTCAATTTAATTAATATCTCTATATTTTAGATTAATAAAACATAACCCCAAAATTTAATTTCCAACCAAAGATCAAACAACCTCCAAAAACACAAAAGAAATGCCCAAAATCACGAAGAGAGAACTCGGCTGGTGAACAATGAGTGCTCTGGCTACCGGTACAGAGGGGTTTTAATATTTGGAAATCGGTGGCTCCAATGGTGGTGGTCGATTGGGTTTTTGATGCCCAAATCGACCAAAATCTGATGAAGAACAACGAAACCCTAGAATGGTCAGAGCTAGCAATTGATGGAAGCAAAATGATGGGGAGCAAAGGGGGTTTGAAGAGGAATAAGTGGAGTTGATGATGGTGGTGACAATAGGTCCAACGAGATCAGATTTCGGCCAGATCAGGCTGAAATCAATAAAGATCACGAATGGAGCTAGTTGACGGAAAACGGGAAAATTCGTCCAAATACAAGGAAAAACTAGTCAAAAAATGGCTAAAAAACGATCAAGGGGGTTGATTCCTATCGATTCCAATGGGGAATCCAGCAAGAAACAACTCAAAATGGCATTTCAGTAAATGAAACCCTAAACCCTCTAATCTTGTAAAGGGCATTTTAGTAAAATAATATCAAAGTATTTTGTAATTACTTCCAACCCAAGACATTTGTTATTTATACAGCTCGCACGAACCAAACACAATAATAAATTATACTCATTAATCTTCAAGGTTATCTGTCTCACTAGTAATCCTATCTTTTTGGTAATAAAATATTGTCGGAACCAAACACAGCCTTTAAAAAGGATAATAATAACAAGAATGGTTGCAATTGCCCATCAGGAATACCCTAAGTTGGTCGACACCAAGAAGCTGGCCACAAGAGTCTCTTACAGAATGATAATCTTTACCAAGTAATACAATTTCTTTATGATCAATCTGGTTTTATTTATGTTGATGCTTGATTTTGACACCAACGACTTGCACGTGCAATGTGCTAAGTAGCTCTGAGAAATTTCACGTTAATAAATATGATAATCTAATGTAGAGATTGAATAATACATAAAAGATGATTTTTAAAGGGGTTTGGATGTCTAACATAAGTCCTATGTCCACTATTCTTTTATATATATGAGAGATTACAAGAGGTCACAGATAGTGAATAGCGAGCAGAGGTATAACGACTGATTATTCGGATAGAATATCAAGTCGATCTCGTTCTCGCATGTTATCTTTGCTATGAAGATATAGGTTACAATCAAAGCGTGGGTTTTCTGTCTCAGAATCCCAGAAATGAGGGTATGAGTCCTCTATTTATAGTAAAGAAATTCAAGGTAATGATTACAAATCTGCAAGTAGGTAGGTGTTGTGCAATCCTTTCCTTGTCTCTCATTCAGGATATTTCCTCAAGTCACCTGGGGCTTGGACAAGTGTGCGGCTCCCATTCACTAATAGACAAAACCTAAATCTGCCAAGTTAGTGACAACTGTATTCTCTCTGCCTTGGGGTGATGTGGCAATCCCTGGATGGCGCAAAGCCTTCTTGAACTCTAATTGGAGCTAGCTGATGTAGGCTTACATTAGCCCTGATTTTTTAGGCATAACAATTTATAATTCTTAATTGGAATCTTTAGTTGATTGCATCACATTTTGTAAAACTTGATTTTATGCGGTACATATTTGAAACTAATGTGTATCCAAGAAAGCTTGAATCCATGAAAGAGCTCTGCAAGTTGACAGTAAAGCATCCATGGGAAGATTACATATTATATTCCCATTACTTATAAAATTTACAAGTTTAATGTTGCAATTAATTCATTTTCCTTCACCCATCAGTTTGGGGTTGATGCTAGAGGTGGAACAAATGGGCTGGGTTAGGTGGGTCAACCCTAACCCGACCCGCAATGAAGAAGGTTGAACTCGGCAGCAACCCCCGGGCGGGCCGGGTTGCAAAATGGCAACCTGCCGACCCGCGGGTTACTGTTTTGTCCTTTCTAAAAAAAGGACCACCCACCCGCGGGTTGGCTGTTGTCAACCCAGCGGGTTGGTTGTTACACACGCCAAAAAAAATAAAAAATAAATGAATTTTTTTTTCAAATTACCCCTTTACCCTTGAAATATAGCCGTTGGAATGGTCTTTTTCGTCATTTTTTTTCTTCTATAAATTGGCCCTAAACTCTCACATTTTTCTCACAACTCAAATTCTCTCATTCTCTCATATTCTCTAATCTCTAATCTCTCAATTATTCATTTATTCTCTTAATCTCTTTGTTATCAATTTGCTCGTATTTTAATTTTTATTAGTTTTTGCAACTTTTAATTCATATTTCCAATTTTCCATATTCCAATTCTCTTTCTTTATTTTTTATTTCTTTTACATCAATTTTTTTTTTCAACTACAATGGATAGATATTTCTCTCCCATCAATTACAATGATGAAGAAAACTACTATCCTAGTCATAGTCCCGCTAATTTTACTAACATAAATGCAGGAGGAGATTCAAATAGTCCAGCTTTCCCATTCTCAGAATTCGATACACCTCAAAATATGCCCCCGATTCCAACAGCTCCCGGTGGTTCTAGAAGTCGTCCTCGTCCAATTTCATCTCAAGCTGAGGCGGGTTCATCAACTGTCGTCAAAACTGAAGATAGACACACATCAGACGTTTGGGCGCATTTCGACAAGTTTTACGAGACAGAAAATGGCGTTCAAGTCAAGAAAGCGAGATGCAAATACTGTGGAAATATTTATAAAGCTGATTTAGGTAATGGTACTAGTACTTTAAAAAGGCAAGCTAATAAACATATTAATCAACATGGAAATAGAGAAAACAATCAAACTCAAATAACTAATATGGGTACTACTTGGCGTTAAAATGATTTTTTTTCCACCCAAATAATGACTTAATAATATTTCCATCCACAGACTTTTAAAATACTACTTTATTACCCAAATTATATTCCAACGACGAATAGAGAGCAAACTCGATCCATGCTTCTGGGGCTTGCATATGGTAGACTGATGAGTCTTTTGGTGGTAGAAAGTTAGATTTTGGTGATTGAGATTGATTGGAATTTGACTTATGAGGGTGGTTGTGTAAATCTTAATCACAATTGCCAGCGATTAGCGGGTTGGCGGAAGTAGGGTTTGAGGGTTTTGGTGAGTGATGATCGCGGAAGAAAATTGTGGTGGTATGGATCGCACGATACGGAATCGGAAACGCAATATAAAATTGAGTAGTAAAGTGGTATTTTAAAGTCTACGGGTGGAAATGTCATTAAACCATTATTTGGGGGGGAAAAAGTTGTTTACCTCTTTTAATTATTTAAAAATATAATTGAAAATGTATGCCCAATATTGCTAACATTTCTCAAAAGATAAGCTCCATTATGTGAATGATAAGATGTGTATTTCTTTTACGGTGTGTTTGGTTGGGGGTAATCCCTATTAACTGAGTTAAGTTATCTATATTACTTGATTACTACGTTTGGTTGTCAAGTATATAAGATTCCGATAATCTTCCAAAACCAATAGTAATTACCATTGGTAATATAGAGGTAATTATTGATATCTCTATTTCTTAAGTATTTAAAATTACTAGTAATCTTATTTTTGTTATAATTTTATCCTTATTATTAAATTTTTTGGACAGCAATGCCTTTATTTTGAAAACAATTTAGAAATATTCATGGACTATTTTATCCTTATATGCAAATTTTTAGGACATAACTACCCTTGGACTTTAAAAAATTACCCAAGGGTGGTGGTCGAAATCTGGCCACCACTACTGTCGATCGGTGTCAGAATGGTGCACGATTGACTGATCGTGCACTGATAAGGTTTGTTTTCGGCCAGATCTTGGCGGTTTCATGACCAAAGATCTAACATTTTTCGACCATGGATCACAGATCCGTGACCAAAAACAGCTTTATCGGCACACGGCTGGCCAGTCGTGTGCAATTTCAGTGACTGTTAGTGGGGATGGCTGGCTGCCGATAGTGGCTTGAGGTGGGTGGGGTGATTTTGTTACAAATTAAAGTTTATATGACTGGGGTTGTTTAGCAAAATTTCAAATGTAGGGGGTTAAAAGAAATGATAATAAAAATAATATTATAGTAATATTTAAAAAGAATGGCAACTTAGTAATCTATATAACATACCTATCAAACACATTTCCTTAAACATTCTCAGTAATCTTCAAGGTAATCTATCTTTTCGTTAATATACATTTCATGAACCAAATACACCTTAGAGTAAACGACCTTTTCCCACCCAAGTTTGCCTTAATGACACTTTCCCACCCTAAAAGTTTCAAAATACCACTTTCCGACCAATGATAATATTTTGTTACTATTCAAAGTCGAAAATTCTAATAGCAAAAATCTCTTCGTCACCACCATTTGAACCTCTAGTCTTCTCTCTAAAAACCCCTCCACTCCGGCACCTGATTTCTTGTTGATTGCCGGCCATTATAAAGTTAGGGTTTTCTGTTCTAGTTGATTGTCGGCTGATTTCGATGGAGAATATTCAATTAGTCACCACCATTCGATCCATCGACCTCCACTCAACAAAAACCCTTTTACTATGGCTCCTAATAACTTGCCGAACATTGGCTGAGAAAGTGAAGTATTTTGGGTATTAAGGACATTGGGTGAGAAACTGATATTTGAAACTTTTTAAATGGGAAAGTGTCATTAAGGCAAACCTTGGGTGGAAAAAAAGTTGTTTACTCTTTTTTATCATAATTCCTTATACCCAAATCTGATACATACCACAACCCATAAATTTTAATGGTTTTGTCCTATTTATTAAGAGTAAATGACTTTTTCCCACCCAAGGGTTGCCTTAATGGCATTTTCCCACCTAAAAAGTTTCAAAATATCATTTTCTTACCCAACGTCTATATTTCGTTACTACCCAAAGCCGATTCCGGCCATGAAAATTCTTTTCGTCACTACCTTTGAACCTTCGGTCTCTTCTATACAAAACCTCTCACTATGACACCTAATTTCTTACCGATTTTCAGCCACCGTAAAGCTAGAGTTTTTATGTTCTTAGATGATTTTCGGCTAATTTTGACAGAGAATATTCAATCGGTCACCATTATCGACCCACCGACCTTCACTTACAAAAACTCTATTATCTTGGCTCTTGGTAACCGTCAAATGTCGGTTAAGAAAGTGAAGTGTATTTTGAGTTTAAGGATAATAAATATTAGGTAGAAAGTGGTATTTTAACTTTTAGGTGGAAAAAATTATTAAGGAAACCTGGTCGGAAAAGTCGTTTACTCTATTTATTAATCCGAAACTAAAGGATATTTTAATTAACAAATATAAAAGTCGAGAACAAAATATACACCATAGTCAAATGGCATTAAATATTTTCTACAGTAAAGTATGGCTAGAATATAAGACAAATCCATTTTTTGGGTTAAAAACGTGATCCCGTGAAGTTTATTAAGACATTGTCATAAAAATTCATTCGTTTGGGTTGTCTATGCTTATTGCACAGGCCATCATGTGATGGGCTCGTGGGTTTGGATAAATAAAAATTAAATATAGTCAATTACATAAATTAAATAGATAATACATGTGAATATAATATTTTTATCAGTTTTCACATCAATTTATATATATGTTTACAACTTTACATCAATACTACTCGTATTCAATTAATTTAAATGTTATAAAGAGTTAAGTACTCTTAATTAATAAGACATAATCCAGCCTAATGAGTATTTTTGAGCTGTTTCAAATTATTAATGATTATAGCAATTAATTTCAACATTAATTAGTTGTGCCTATATGTTAACCTGAATAAGAACGAAAATTGATTAGAAGAGTTGAAAATTTGGTTGAAAGCACGGGTATTTTGGAGTGCCATTGAAGTTTGGATTTTGGAGTCAATCAAACTATTATAGGTTAGAGAGTTTTTTTTGGTAAACTATATGATTACTTGTCGTGTGCCCGTGGGTTATACACACATCTCAGGTATGTTATGTGATGCGCGATGTACAAACATGTATATGTAGTAGTGCACTAATCGCAAAAAGTAATAAGTGATGATAAAATATCGTCCCATGAGATTGAGTACTAAGTACCGATTTTCCTAATTTTATAACTAATTAAAGAACACAAAAATGTTGGATTTGAAGAGCTAGAAACTAAATTAGAACAAAACAAAATAGACAACTAAAATTAACACAATCAAAGCAATTCAACAACGAAATTCAATTGAAGAGGAGAGGTTAGGGTTTCTATTTTACCAAGTTACTCCAATTCAACCTAAAATCCTATTATTCACATGCAAGGATTACAAATCGACTCTCTTGGTTGTGAATATACCTTGTCAGGTTATAATTCACTACTATCCCTATTAAATTCCACACCCAACAAATTGAAATTCAATAGTTCAAAGTCCTTAAGCAGTGGAATCCTATAAAAATTTTATAGATTGTGTTTGTCATCTCTAGTTTTTCGCTCAATCTAGATGTTATCTCTATAAGTGTTTATCTTTATTCTTAATGCATTTGATTGTGGGTTTTTGAATCAAATAAATGTTGAGCATGATGAGACTAAAAAACGAGTTAGTTCATGTTCAAAATGGAAATAAAACATCAAATACATAACAAAATCAGAGTTCAACATTATAAAAGAAGAAAGGGAAAAGAAAAATTCTCTAATATAGAGCCCCAAACTCTTCCAATCTTCTTCTCCTCTCCTTATTTCCTAAAATGTCGACCTCCTCTCAAATGAGACTAACTTTTTCTTAAATAGTAGCCAAAAACCCTAGGACTCATACTATAAAGAAAAATGCAGTGTTTAAAAAAAAAACTTAAATTGCATTTTTGCCGCTGTGAAGAAAAAACTCACTGCGGCATCGACTTGAGTTTAATTGACCCGTGATTCCATCAGGCTAGCTTGCCACGATGAAGAGAAAACCT
Organism: Pistacia vera; assembly: GCF_008641045.1. Classification (NCBI taxonomy): domain Eukaryota; kingdom Viridiplantae; phylum Streptophyta; class Magnoliopsida; order Sapindales; family Anacardiaceae; genus Pistacia; species Pistacia vera. The sequence goes on along the minus strand of NW_022195352.1, from coordinate 53,763 downwards.
TGTCGCGGTTAACTTCTAATCTTCTTTGCTAATTTATGGAACTGCCTTCGCTTGCTTCTTCACTTGAATCTTCGATCTTCTTGATCTCCATAGGAACAAACTCCAAGGGTGCTTCTAATCAGTATCCGAATTTCCTTGATCATCTGAATTTCACTTGATTTCAAGTCCAGAAACTCATTTTTGCTTTGTTTTGCTCCAACTGCATGTTTTGGCCTGAAACATAAATATGCAGAATTAAGTAACAATTCAGGACAAAACTCATAAGAAGTATCTGAAATCCTATAAAAATCATATAGAAAATAGTATAATCCTATGATTATTATTATGCAAATTTTTGGATAATTCAGTAAAATGATAGCGGAGAAGACAATTACAAAAGGTTATTTAGGTAAAAATGTTCTATGACGAATTTAGTTTAAAGTTGGGACTTGAAAGAGGTAATTATTTTAGATTAATCCCTATAATTTGCTCAATTTAATTAATATCTCTATATTTTAGATTAATAAAACATAACCCCAAATTTAATTTCCAACCAAAGATCAAACAACCTCTAAAACACAAAAAAACGCCCAAAATCACAAAGAGAGAACTTGACTGGTGAACGATGAGTGCTCTGGCTACGGGTACAGAGGGGTTTAATATTTGGAAATCAGTGGCTCCAATGGTGGTGGCCGATTGGGTTTTTGTTGTCGAAATCGGCCAAAATTTGATAAAGAACAACGAAACCCTAGAATGGTCGGAGCTAGCAATCGATGGAAGCAAAATGTGGGGAGCAAGGGGTTTTGAAGAGGAAAAAGTGGGGTTGATGAGTGGTGGTGACGATAGGCCAACGGGATCTTGCTATTAGTCACATAGATCTAGCTTAAATCCATTGCAATTAGGATTTCGTGACCAAATGAAGGGCCTCATAGAGGTATAAACAAACGAAAAGATCAAAGCTTTGTAAGCAATCAAGAAGATCTTAAAAATATCAATCACGGAGTTTGCCCTCAAAAGGTTTTTTCGGATTGTATATGTAGACAGTAAAAACAACAACATAAAAGAAGAAAAGTAGAAATATTGCAAAGATCAATGTCCTTTAGTCTCACCGATCATAACAACATAAAAATTTTCTAAAATCTTCATATACAAGGGCGTAAATCACATATATGTATATGGATATGATATCCGAAGTGCAAACATATATGTGTTAAAAGAACACCATAGTCAACATGAGACACACAGACAAGGAACCAACAAAAGTATAAGGACATGGAGTGGATTATATATAATCATCCACCATTTTCAATCACACATAAAAGCTACAAAGGAAAAGGATTATACCCAAAGTGAAGCGAAGAGAAACAGATGAAACAAGAAGAAACACAGCACTAGCACTCAAAGAAACGCTCTTTCACTGACTATTAGTTATGTGTTTGTATGCAAAATGAGAATAGAGAAGGAGAATTTTATAAAGAGGATGGTGGGGTAGTCCCTGAAGACATTAAATTGCAAAATCATCTGTAAATAGCGAAATTCAATAATAGATTAGAATCATAATTGCAGTTTTTAAGAAGAGACTAAGTATGGAAATGGAAGTGAAGTGTCATGGGTGGCTGCTGACCAATTGGATTCACTTTCTTTGAAAAACCCTTTCACCTTGGCAAGACTCGTGTCATTTCACCTTGCATGACTCTCTCTCTAAATCTGACATTTTATGGAAATAACTTTCCTCCCACCCCTCTCTTTCTCTCATAAACTCTACTTTATTTTGTTTGTTTTTCGCTCCTCTCCTTCTCTCTATCTGGGTTGTTTCATAACTTTCCTTAATTAACAACTTCCACACTTAATATTTAAATGATTTTATTATTTATTATTTCTTATTTATTTTTTTGCACATATTCTTTTGAATGTGTGAGGATTATACTTATAAAGTGTAATAAAATGTTGAAAATTATTTATATGATAAATCTCACTTATTTGGGATTACTATTATTGAATTTGTTGAAAATACGATGCTTTTTTTTATTATTTTAGATGGCCATTTTATTAGTATCACGTTTCCCGCCAAAATAACCGCTATTTCATTATTTGATCAATGTTATTATAGTAGGTAGTTGACCGTTATTTTGTTATATGAATAAGTTATAGTAAGATTTTGTTTCCCACTAAAATGACCGTTATTTCATTATTTGATTCTGTTATTATAGTTGGTAGTTTACCGTTTGTTCGTTATATGGATAAGTTATATAATAGTTCATATATAGTTAGCTATTATTTCATTAAATGAATCATATATGATCGATAATAAATAATTAATCGTTATTTCGTTATATGAATCAGTTATGATTGTTGACCGTTAGGTCGTTATTCAAATCAATAATAGTAATTGATAGTTGACCGTAGTTATATAAATAAATTCTAATAGCTTATGGTCGATGATCCACAACAATTTTATTATTATATTAGATGTTTAACTTTTTTAAATAGTTATAGTATTTATTTGTTAATTTTGTAATATCATACATTTAATTAATTATAAAATAATTTATCTAATTAACAAACAACTCTTGAACTTGAGGTGCATATTCATAACATTAATCTATTAAATGTTACTAGATTTTTATGTCAAACACTAAAATCTACATCAGATTTTGTCTTAATTAAAGTATAAAAAGTAAGTCGAAAACTCTTTTGAATGGCCATCTTGTATGTCAACAAGTAATTTGTATTACAAAAAAAAAAAACATTGATAGAATTATCTAAAAATATTCTCTTTTGTGAGATATAATATGTATGAATTTATTTTTAATTAGAAAATTTTTAGAAATTTTAAATTCAAGATAAAATAAAACAATAATTAGAGTTTTTTTTTTTTTCTTGGAAATATTATTATAAGTTTTCATGAAAAGAAAGAAACAACTAAATTTGGAATTGTTACCATATTTCTAAAAGTCTTAAATGCATAAAAACCATACCAGATATCAAATTTAAAGAAGCATTAAAAGATATACTATAACCACCATAAGCATTAACATCATTCAACTGAAAATTAATACACACAAGAATATTAGATATATAAAAGTGCTTTCTTTAATTGGGTTAAAACCACGAACCACATATGGTTTGTTATTAAATATGTGCCAATGAAGCATTCTTTCTTCATTGTTGATCGCCAAACCAAATGTGACACTGCTAGTTCCAAATTTTGGGGTACAATTTATTAATGACTGTATTTGGAAGTGTTTTAAATCATTTTTATTTCCAAAAAAAAAAAAAAAACCTTGACGCCACTGCCAAATTAAATATAGTTTTAATTAGAGTTAATGATTTTTTTTCCACCCAAATAATGACTTAATAATACTTTTCCATCCACAGACTTTTAAAATACTACTTTATTACCCAAATTTATATTCCAACGACGAATAGAGAGCAAACTCGATCCATGCTTCTGGGGCTTTTGCATATGGTAGACTGATGAGTCTTTTGGTGGTAGAAAGTTAGATTTTGGTGATTGAGATTGATTGGAATTTGACTTATGAGGGGTGGTTGTGTAAATCTTAATCACTCAATTGCCAGCGATTAGCGGGGTTGGCGGAAGTAGGGTTTGAGGGGTTTTGGTGAGTGATGATCGAGGAAGAAAATTGTGGTGGTATGGGATCGCAACGATACCGGAATCGGAAACGAAATATAAAATTGAGTAGTAAAGTGGTATTTTAAAAGTCTACGGGTGGGAAAGTGTCATTAAACCATTATTTGGGTGGGAAAAAAGTTGTTTACTCTTTTAATTATTTAAAAATATAATTGAAAATGTATGCCCAAATATTGCTAACATTTCTCAAATAAGATAAGCTCCATTATGTGAATGATTAAGATTGTGTATTTCTTTTACGGTGTGTTTGGTTGGGGGTAATCCCTATTACTGAGTTAATGTTATCTTATATTACTTGATTACTACGTTTGGTTGTCAAGTAATATAAGATTCCGATAATCTTCCAAAACCAATAGTAATTACCATTGGTAATATAAGAGGTAATTATTGATTATCTCTATTTTCTTAAGTATTTTAAAATTACTTAGTAATCTTATTTTTGTTATAATTTTATCCTTAATTATTAAATTTTTTGGACAGCAATGCCTTTATTTTGAAAACAATTTAGAAATATATTCATGGACTATTTTATCCTTATATGCAAATTTTTTAGGACATAAATACCCTTGGACTTTAAAAAAATTACCCAAGGGTGGTGGTCGAATCTGGCCACCACTACTGTCGATCGGTGTCAGAATGGTGCACGATTGACTGATCGTGCACTGATAAGGTTGTTTTCGGCCAGATCTGGCGGTTTCATGACCAAAGATCTAACATTTTTCGACCATGGATCACAGATCCGTGACCAAAAACAGCTTTATCGGCACACGGCTGGCCAGTCGTGTGCAATTTCAGTGACTGTTAGTGGGGATGGCTGGCTGCCGATAGTGGCTTGAGGTGGGTGGGGGTGATTTTGTTACAAATTAAAGTTTTATATGACTGGGGTGTTTTAGCAAAATTTCAAATGTAGGGGGTTAAAAGAAATGATAATAAAAATAATATTATAGTAATATTTAAAAAGAATGGCAACTTAGTAATCTATATAACATACCTATCAAACACATTTCCTTAAACATTCTCAGTAATCTTCAAGGTAATCTATCTTTTCGTTAATATAACATTTCATGAACCAAATACACCTTAGAGTAAACGACCTTTTCCCACCCAAGTTTGCCTTAATGACACTTTCCCACCCTAAAAGTTTCAAAATACCACTTTCCGACCAAATGATAATATTTTGTTACTATTCAAAGTCGAAAATTCTAATAGCAAAAATTCTCTTCGTCACCACCATTTGAACCTCTAGTCTTCTCTCTAAAAAACCCCCCTCACTCCGGCACCTGATTTCTTGTTGATTGCCGGCCATTATAAAGTTAGGGTTTTCTGTTCTAGTTGATTGTCGGCTGATTTCGATGGAGAATATTCAATTAGTCACCACCATTCGATCCATCGACCTCCACTCAACAAAAACCCTTTTACTATGGCTCCTAATAACTTGCCGAACATTGGCTGAGAAAGTGAAGTGTATTTTGGGTATTAAGGACATTGGGTGAGAAACTGATATTTTGAAACTTTTTAAATGGGAAAGTGTCATTAAGGCAAACCTTGGGTGGAAAAAAGTTGTTTACTCTTTCTTTTATCATAATTCCTTATACCCAAATCTGATACATACCACAACCCATAAATTTTAATGGTTTTGTCCTATTTATTAAGAGTAAATGACTTTTTCCCACCCAAGGTTTGCCTTAATGGCATTTTCCCACCTAAAAAGTTTCAAAATATCATTTTCTTACCCAACGTCTATATTTCGTTACTACCCAAAGCCGATTCCGGCCATGAAAATTCTTTTCGTCACTACCATTTGAACCTTCGGTCTCTTCTATACAAAAACTCTCTCACTATGACACCTAATTTCTTACCGATTTTCAGCCACCGTAAAGCTAGAGTTTTATGTTCTTAGATGATTTTCGGCTAATTTTGACAGAGAATATTCAATCGGTCAACCATTATTCGACCCACCGACCTTCACTCTACAAAAACTCTATTATCTTGGCTCTTGGTAACTCGTCAAATGTCGGTTAAGAAAGTGAAGTGTATTTTGAGTTTAATGGAATATAAATATTAGGTAGGAAAGTGGTATTTTGAAACTTTTTAGGTGGAAAAAATTATTAAGGCAAACCTTGGGTCGGAAAAAGTCGTTTACTCTATTTATTAATCCAGAAACATTAAAGGATATTTTCAATTAACAAATATAAAAGTCGAAAACAAAATATACACCATAGTCAACATGAGCATTAAATATTTTCTACAGTAATCAGTGTGGCTAGAATATAGGACAAATCCATTTTTTGGGTTAAAAACGTGATCCCGTGAAGTTTATTAAGACATTGTCAATAAAATTCATTCGTTTGGGTTGTCTATGCTGATTGCACAGGCCATCATGTGATGGGCTCATGGGTTTGGATAAATAAAAATTAAAAATAAGTCAATTACATAAATTAAATAGATAATACATGTGAATAATAATATTTTTATCAGTTTTCACATCAATTTATATACATGGTTTACAACTTTACATCAAATACTACTCGTATTCAAATTAATTTAAATGTTGTAAAGAGTTTAATACTCTTAATTAATAAGCACATAATCCAGCCTAAATGAGTATTTTTGAGCTGTTTGAAATTATTAATAATTATAGCAATTAATTTCAACATTAATTAGTTGTTTCTATATTGTTAACCTGAATAAAAACGAAAAATTGATTAGAAGAGTTGAAAATTTGGTTTGGAAAGCACGGGTATTTTGGAGTGCCATTGAAGTTTGGATTTTGGAGTCAATCAAACTATTATAGGTTAGAGAGTTTTTTTTTGGTAAACTATATGATTACTTGTCGTGTGCCCGTGGGTTTTACACACATCTCAGGTATGTTATGTGATGCGCGATGTCACAAACATGTATATGTAGTAAGTGCACTAATCGCAAAAAGTAATAAAGTGATGAATAAAATATCGTTCCCATGAGAATTGAGTACTAAGTACCGATTTTCCTAATTTTATAACTAATTAAAGAACACAAAAATGTTGGATTTGCAAGAGCTATGAGAAACTAAATTAGAACAAAACAAAATAGACAACTAAAATTAACACAATCAAAGCAATTCAACAACGAAATTCAATTGAAGAGGAGAGGTTAGGGTTTCTATTTTACCAAGTTACTCCAATTCAACCTAATAATCCTATTATTCACATGCAAGGATTACAAATCGGACTCTCTTGGTTGTGAAATATACCTTGTCAGGTTATAATTCACTACTTATCCCTATTAAAATTCCACACCCAACAAATTGAAATTCAATAGTTCAAAGTCCTTTAAGCATGTGGAATCCTATAAAAATTTTATAGATTGTGTTTGTCAATCTCTAGTTTTCGCTCAATCTATGATGTTTATCTCTATAAGTGTTTATCTTTATTCTTAATGCATTTGATTGTTGGGTTTTTGAATCAAATAAATGTTGAGCATGATGAGACTAAAAAACGAGTTAGTTCATGTTCAAAATGGAAATAAACATCAAATACATAACAAAATCAGAGTTCAACATTATAAAAGAAGAAAGGGAAAAGAAAAATTCTCTAATATAGAGCCCCAAACTCTTCCAATCTTCTTCTCCTCTCCTTATTTCCTAAAATGTCGACCTCCTCTCAAAATGAGCTAACTTTTTCTTAAATAGTAGCCAAAAACCCTAGGACTCAATACTATAAAAGAAAAATGCAGTGTTTAAAAAAAAAAACTTAAAATTGCAATTTTTGCCGCTGTGAAGAAAAAACTCACTGCGGCATCGACTTGAGTTTAATTGACCCGTGATTCCATCAGGCTAGCTTGCCACGATGAAGAGAAAACCTTGTCGCGGTTAACTTCTAATCTTCTTTGCTAAATTTATGGAACTGCCCTTCGCTTGCTTCTTCACTTGAATCTTCGATCTTCTTGATCTCCAATAGGAACAAACTCCAAGGGTGCTTCTAATCAGTATCCGAATTTCCTTGATCATCTGAATTTCACTTGATTTCAAGTCCAGAAACTCATTTTTGCTTTGTTTTGCTCCAACTGCATGTTTTGGCCTGAAACATAAAATATGCAGAATTAAGTAACAATTCAGGCACAAAACTCATAAGAAGTATCTGAAAATCCTATAAAAATCATATAGAAAATAGTATAATCCTATGATTATTATTATGCAAATTTTTGGATAATTCAGTAAAATGATAGCGGAGAAGACAATTACAAAAGAGTTATTTAGGTAAAAAATGTTCTATTGACGAATTTAGTTTAAAGTTGGGACTTGAAAGAGGTAATTATTTTAGATTAATCCCTATAATTTGCTCAATTTAATTAATATCTCTATATTTTAGATTAATAAAACATAACCCCAAAATTTAATTTCCAACCAAAGATCAAACAACCTCTAAAAACACAAAAGAAACGCCCAAAATCACAAAGAGAGAACTTGACTGGTGAACGATGAGTGCTCTGGCTACGGGTACAGAGGGGTTTAATATTTGGAAATCAGTGGCTCCAATGGTGGTGGCCGATTGGGTTTTTGTTGTCGAAATCGGCCAAAATTTGATAAAGAACAACGAAACCCTAGAATGGTCGGAGCTAGCAATTGATGGAAGCAAAATGATGGGGAGCAAAGGGGTTTTGAAGAGGAAAAAGTGGGGTTGATGATGGTGGTGACGATAGGTCCAACGGGATCAGATTTCGGCCAGATCGGGCTGAAATCAATAAAGATCACGAATGGAGCTAGTTGACGGAAAACGGGAAAATTCGTCCAAATACAAGGAAAAACTAGTCAAAAAATGGCTAAAAAACGATCAAGGGGGTTGATTCCTATCGATTCCAATGGGGAATCCAGCAAGAAACAACTCAAAATGGCATTTCAGTAAATGAAACCCTAAACCCTCTAATCTTGTAAAGGGCATTTTAGTAAAATAATATCAAAGTATTTTGTAATTACTTCCAACCCAAGACATTTGTTATTTATACAGCTCGCACGAACCAAACACAATAATAAATTATACTCATTAATCTTCAAGGTTATCTGTCTCACTAGTAATCCTATCTTTTTGGTAATAAAATATTGTCGGAACCAAACACAGCCTTTAAAAAGGATAATAATAACAAGAATGGTTGCAATTGCCCATCAGGAATACCCTAAGTTGGTCGACACCAAGAAGCTGGCCACAAGAGTCTCCTACAGAATGATAATCTTTACCAAGTAATACAATTTCTTTATGATCAATCTGGTTTTATTTATGTTGATGCTTGATTTTGACACCAACGACTTGCACGTGCAATGTGCTAAGTAGCTCTGAGAAATTTCACGTTAATAAATATGATAATCTAATGTAGAGATTGAATAATACATAAAAGATGATTTTTAAAGGGGTTTGGATGTCTAACATAAGTCCTATGTCCACTATTCTTTTATATATATGAGAGATTACAAGAGGTCACAGATAGTGAATAGCGAGCAGAGGTATAACGACTGATTATTCGGATAGAATATCAAGTCGATCTCGTTCTCGCATGTTATCTTTGCTATGAAGATATAGGTTACAATCAAAGCGTGGGTTTTCTGTCTCAGAATCCCAGAAATGAGGGTATGAGTCCTCTATTTATAGTAAAGAAATTCAAGGTAATGATTACAAATCTGCAAGTAGGTAGGTGTTGTGCAATCCTTTCCTTGTCTCTCATTCAGGATATTTCCTCAAGTCACCTGGGGCTTGGACAAGTGTGCGGCTCCCATTCACTAATAGACAAAACCTAAATCTGCCAAGTTAGTGACAACTGTATTCTCTCTGCCTTGGGGTGATGTGGCAATCCCTGGATGGCGCAAAGCCTTCTTGAACTCTAATTGGAGCTAGCTGATGTAGGCTTACATTAGCCCTGATTTTTTAGGCATAACAATTTATAATTCTTAATTGGAATCGTTAGTTGATTGCATCACATTTTGTAAAACTTGATTTTATGCGGTACATATTTGAAACTAGTGTGTATCCAAGAAAGCTTGAATCCATGAAGGAGCTCCGCAAGTTGACAGCAAAGCATCCATGGGAAGATTACATATTATATTCCCATTACTTAAAAAATTTACATGTTGCAATTAATTCTTTTTCCTTCACCTCTCAGTTTGGGGTTTATGCCTTATGGTTTCACTAATAAATAAATAGGAACATTATGACAACTTCCGTTGACGAGGGACGTATTTTGAATATGATGCTCAAGCTTATCAACGCCAAGAATATAATGGAAATTGGTGTTTACACAGGTTACTCTCTCCTTGCCACTGCCCTTGCTCTTCCTAATGATGGCAAGGTATTGATTTATCATCAAATTTAAACATTATAATCATTCATTAAACAATTGAAACAAAGAGAAGGGGAAAAAAATATTCATTGCTTGGTAACAGGAAAATAAAAATAAAAAAGTTTTAAGTATTGCATTTATTCTAAAATTTATCGTCAATCATAATATCCACCTACTTAATTAAGGCTCTTTCAAAATATAAATATGACATTGGTGATTCTTATTTGAAAAAAAGTGACAGTGTGTCGTCAACACTACAAAATTAATAAACATTATTTCTAATTATTAACCAATAGATAGCGTGAGTAAGAGTCTATCCCACAGGGAAGTAGTTGAATCTAAATTCCAACTGTTTAAAATTAAATCATAAATAATTAAATTGACCTAAACAACCAAAATATAAACTAGCTGGGGGTGGGGGGTGGTGTGTGTTTGTAAAATCAAGGAAACTAATTAATTACCAAAACAAAATTATGAATGAAAATCAATATAAAAACAACTTTAGTTCTCAATTCAATCTCATCCTCACAATCAACGTATATTCTCAATTGCAACGCAATCCTATCATTTCGTGGAAGTATCAACCCTAGGCAATAACAAGCTCTACTACCCGAAATTCCCGTGAATTCTTACTAATGAAACATGCTCTTCAACGGTCTTTAACCATTAAACAACCTAGAACAAGCTCTCCATAATGTAATGGTTGCTTTAAGTTCCAATGGAAAAGGTTAATCTGAGCAATAATCTCACAAGCTTAGATTATTAAACTTAGGTTTTGTTATTCAAGTAATAAAATAGAAAGTTCATCCACAATCTTCTATTACTAATTGCTACTACGTGATTAGGAAAATATCGAGTATGTAATACAATCCCTAATTCTAGCAATCGTTATCAATTCACTCAATCTACCAGGCTTGATGTAAATTAAACGAATCAAATATCATATTCCATTAAAACATAATAACACAAATCAAATCCATAGAAAGGTAAGAAATTACATTACTTTATCAATTATACCATCGATATGTGTTAGGAATTGAAATCCCCTTGAACTGAATTGAAAGAATTTAGCCAAACATCATAAATTCATAACAACAAGTGTTTTTGAATAATCCCCTTGCGTGTGTTTCTTTTTTCTCTTGAAAACCTAATGTTATATTTATAGCCCCTTCAAATAACCCTAAAAACATGTGTACAGCCTCCCAAAAGGTTTACAACTCAAATTCATAAATTGTAGGCCTTGAGTCCTACTCTTTCCAAAATAGGCTGGCTAATTTTCGGCTGGAAATAGTGAGCTGACTTCAGGTTAGAAAAAAACTGAATTCGGGCCTGGTCTGTTCATAAAAGTTGTAGCCCTAGTTATAATCTTTCCAACGCATCTTCAAGCATCTCAATTGGACTTCTAGAACCTCAAGTTGGAGCCCAATTACTGACCAGTGCCTAAGCTGTGACGGGATTGGATCTTCTGACTTCAATGTAAACTTTGAATACCCAAATCTACTAGGATTAAAACGTGTAAGCCCAATTTAAAAAGCTCAGGACGTCTACTTCAAACCTCAAGAAGACCTCTTTCTCATTCTGGAACTCTAAGATTGTCAAAGTCTCCACTGAACCTTCAAAGGTCGAATCTGCCAATGTCTGAAAACTGTACATTAAGCTCTACTTTCATTCACATGCCTGTATTCCTTTCCCAATTCAGAAAATATATTAATCAGCTCAATTAATCACAATATATCACAAAGATTGATATAAAGGGATTAAAAAAAGTAATTATTGAACACTTATCAAATTCCCCCATACTTAGTTTTTGCACGTCCTCGAGCAAAACAACCCACACTAAGTAGATGTTATACTCAAGCCACACTAAGTACCTCATCATGATGCACAAGTTTAATCCTTAATTATACTCATACCTAACTTAGAATTGTAGCAATAGTAGAATAAAGCAGAATCAAATACATTCATTTAATCTCTTCATCTTTATCTATGATTACTCTCCTTCAGTCAATGCAAACCAGACAACTTAACACAATTGACTCATGCATAACTCATCCCTCAACCATATCTCTTTACTACTACAAACCGGGTAGCAGACTACGGTTTTATTTATTTATAAAAATAGTTATTCCTTTAGTCATAGCCTGGAACTTAATCAACAGAGAACAAACTGAAGGTGCTTTGCATACTCTTATCCTAGGTCACTTTTTCGCATAGAAGCAAACATGGTGGACATGCCTACCCTTAGTTACTCAGTAACTAGAACATTGGAGTAGAACTAAAATGCAGCCAATATTTTTTTTCAATTTTTTTCTTTTCCTTTTTTCCCCCTATTTACTTAAACCCGAGTTTAGGACTAGCTTAAGAAAAACAATTTTCCAAACTCGCTATACACTCCTCAATCATGTCTCATCACTCAGTCCACACAACTTTTCAAGACATATCATTTCAATCAACCCTCAAGACTAAAATGTGCTTGACTCTAATTTATAGAATATTGCGAACATCCTAAGATACGGAGTATACTCATTTACAATTCCAATAAAGATCTCATGCATCATCGGGTATTCAAGAACATGGCTCAAAGCATAAAAAAAAAACTCAATTATTTAAAGCAGACTCAAAACACACTCTTTATTGAACACGAAAAGATTTTTTTTTTTTTTTTAAACAAATCAAATCCTACCTAAGTCTCTCCCCCATACTTAAAACTTACATTGTCCCCAATGTAATTCCTAATTACAAAAAAGAGATATTAATCAAATGTATAAAAGAGAGAAAGCAAATAAATACTCCCCTTGGGTTGCCTCCCAAGCAACACCTTTGTTTAACGTCATTAGCCTAACGACATGGCTCTCAATCCGAGTAGATTGAGTCTTCCAAGTCCACCACCTCAACATTCTGCCCTTCACAGAAAGGTTTGAGTCTATGACCATTCACCTTAAATACCTACCCTGTCCTCAAACTCTGAATTTCTATTGCACCATGATGGAACACATTAGTAATAATAATGGACCAACCCAATGGGAACAAAGCCTTGAATGGTATAGGAGAACTTTTTGTCCAACAACAAAATTCTTCCTCGAAATCCTCTTGTCAATGAAGGCTTTTGATTTCTCTTTATAAATCCTAGAGCTCTCATATGCTTCATTCCTTAACTCTTCCAACACTTGCAATTGCAATTTCCTTTTCTCTCCAGCCTTATCCATATCCCAGTTGCATTGCTTGATCACCCAAAAAGCCTTGTGCTCTAGTTCCACTGGAAGATGACATGGCTTACCAAATACGAATATGTACAGCGACATACCAATGAGGTCTTGTACTCTTGTTAGGCCCACAATGCATCTTCTAACCTCAAACCCCAATCTTTCCTATTTGACTTGACTGTTTTCTCTAGAATGGATTTGACTTCACGATTAGAAACCTCGGCTTGGCCACTACTCTGCAGGTGATAAGACATGGAAACCTTCTGCACATCATTGTATTTCTTAAAAGTGTCTCCACCATCTTATTACAAAAGTGAGTGCCTTTGTCACTAATGATGGCCTTTCAGATTCCAAACGTAACAAAGATATTGGACTTTATAAAATTTGCAACCACTTTAGAATTGTCAGTCCTAGTGGTTTTAGCTTCCACCCATATAGAGACATAATCAACAACCAAAAGGATGTATATATTACCAAAAGATGAAGGGAATGGTCCCATGAAATCAATGCCCCAAACATAAAAAATCTCAATAATTAAAATAGGGGTTTGTGGCATTTAATTTCTATGGGAAATATTACCTGTACATTGGCAATTTTCACAAGACTTACAAAACACATATGCATCCTTGAACAAGGTTGGCTAATAAAATCCACATTCTAAAATCTTACGAGATGCTTCGTTTGGTCCAAAATGACCTCCACAAGCATACGAATGATAGAAGATTAGAATAGATAAAAACTTAGTTTCGAGTACACACCTTTTTATTCCTTAATCAGCATAAAATCTCCACAAGTATGGGTCATCCCACACATAATACTTGGCATCATGTTTAAGCTTATCCTTTTGAGCCCTAGAAAAATCATTAGGTAATTCTCTACTAAGTAATTGACAATATATGCATATCATGGTAGGTCCTTGTTGACAGAAAACAACTGCTCATCTGGGAATGTCTCTCGCAATGGTAATTCATCCTCTTCACTCACCAATCTACTTAAATGATTGTTAGAGTCATGAAAGTGACTCTATTTTGTTGATAAAAAGATCCTATGTGTAATTAAATTGAAGCTATATTGAGACAATTAAGAGAAATTATGAATTTATGTATAAAAATCATATTTTGAGTTTTTCTTACTAATTTGACATGTTTGGATTGAAATTTTAGATTGTGTAAGTTGATATTAGGATGTGATTTATTTTTTAAGGCTGATGTTGTCTCATTTATGCTGTTAATGGGTCAAATTGTCATAAAACTTGGGTTGATTATCATTTTTCAATATACAGGGACCAAATAGATATTTGCCGTAATGTATATAAATTCTAGGTGAAAGGTCATGAAAAAGGGGCGCGCCAAACCCAAAAACCCTAGTCTCTTCACTAGAGTTTGGTTGCCGGCCGACGACCTTTCATCTTCCAGGCCGGCGACCCTTCACCTTCTAACGCTGATCGGCTACCCTCCACTGCCATTCAACGCACGCTAACGACGTACGCCTCCTACCATCACTCATCTTCATTTTTCGGCGACCTTTGAGCTTTTCCGGTGTCGATTCAGCTTCTCTAGGTGCCAGCCACCCTTCCCATGGTTAAATCTACCTTCCATCTCACAAAATTGCCGCCGTTCAATCGCCATCTCGCCAAATCACTATCGTGACCATTCAGCTTCCTCACCGTTTTTCGTGCCCTTTCTGGCGACATCTCACCTTCCAACCAGCAGATCCATCACCTAATCTATTTTCTTATACCCTTAGACCTCCTCTTCGTCGATCGCCGTCGTGAGCCACCGTGAGCCACCATCGGATTCCGGTGAGCTGCGTCTGTTCGTCTTCCAGGAGTTCCCTTGGTCATTTTCATCCTTTCTTCGCATCATCTTGTCATCGGTTATGTCCTCTTCACCATGACCAACTCCGTTCCCGACATTCCAGCCTTCATCGACACCACCATGAGCGGCTAAGCTCTTGGTTGCCCGTTACAATGTAGGCGAGATCAGGATCGACATTCATGGATCTTCTTGGCAGTTCTCGACTAGTTAGATGAGCCTGAATGTTGGACATTTGGTTAAGTTTCTTGTATTCAGATTATATTTGTTTTCGTTTCAGTTTGTTTGCGATGCTTTAATATTATTCTGATGCTCAATGTGCTGAATTGATAATGTCCATTGAGAACGTTTGTTGATATATAACTTTTTGCATAATTGAATGTCGGTTTGAGATTATTGAATGTTGATTATGACTTTAAACTGTTTCGGTACTGATTGCAATCAAGTTGTATTAGTGTTTAATAAAATTTCTACTAGGAATGCATTTGTTGTGTAATTAGTTGACTGGATGATACAAGTTGATAGGTTGTACTTGTTAACGTTGTACCAACTAGTGGTGTTTATGGGTTTAGCATTTTTCGGTTAGTCGATGATAGTCTTTAACCAATCGATCTGTAACTAAGACGATAGGGAGACATGATAGATTATATCTAGATTGTCGGGAGATATTTTTATTGATTTGCCTAGCCTTATAGGTTTAGGAAATTGAAGAGCAAGGAGAGGAATTGTGAGAGTTGGTCTTGAGTCAAACTGAATCCGTAGCGGCAACGCTTTTAATATTGTGTTTTAGTTAGCAATTTATTTGATGCTTTTAATTTCTTGTACTTAATTAGTTTCCTTAGTTTTAATCAATCAATTTGCCAATTTCTCTTTCGTTGACTCAAATATATATTAGGTCATTAGTCTTGCTCTTTGTGGATTCGACTTTGCTTACCGCTAACTATGGTATCTAGGTTTAATTTTGTGGCTGTGACGACTAGTTCGACAATGATCTGTTACATAATTCTTTGCTCCTTTCTTATCTCGAATCACCAAACTGAATTCTTGCAGCAATAGAATCCATCTAATAAGCCTCGGTTTCGCTTCCTTCTTCAAAAGCAAGTACTTGAGAGTTACATGATCAAAATAATAAACTGTTACTTTAGTGCCAAGCAAATAGGACTGAAATTTTTCTAAAGCAAAAACAATAGATAAGAGTTCTTTTTTGGTTTTGGAATAGTTTATTTGAGATGTATTCAAAGTCCTTGAGGCATAATAGATAGCATGTGTAGCTGTGTCAACTCTTTGTCCCAGAACAGCTCCCACAGCATAATTGCTTGCATCACACATGATCTTGAATGGCAACTCCCAATTTGGCAGCTGAATTACTAATGCCGAGCTCAAAAGCTCTTTCAACTTGTCGAATGCTTCCTTACACTCTTCATCAAATTGGAATGTCACGTCCTTTTGCAACAGCTTACACAAGGGCAATGCAATCTTTGAAAAATCCTTGATAAATTTATGATAGAAACCTGCATGTCCAAGAAAAGATCGAATCTCTTGCACACTCACGAGGTAAGGTAAAGTAGAAATGACATCTATCTTGGATTTATCTACCTCTATCCCTCCAGTAGAAATAACATGCCCTAAAACTATACCTTGTTTTACCATAAAGTGACATTTTTCCCAATTTAATACAACGTTAGTTTTTAAACATCTCCTCAATATTAGTGTAAGGTGCATTTATCAAATGAATCATTATAGACACTAAAATCATCCATAAATACATTTATGATGTTTTCTACATAGTCAAAGAATATACTAACCATACACCATTGAAAGGTTGCCATAGCATTGCACAATTCGAATGGCATTTGACGGTAAGAAAATGTA
The DNA here is from genome assembly GCF_008641045.1 of Pistacia vera. NCBI lineage: Eukaryota > Viridiplantae > Streptophyta > Magnoliopsida > Sapindales > Anacardiaceae > Pistacia > Pistacia vera. The sequence goes on along the minus strand of NW_022195352.1, from coordinate 36,937 downwards.
CTGAATGGACACATGAAGGTCGTTTTCTCCTGATCCTCTAGTGCTAAACCTGAAAAACCATCGAGGAAACAATAATGAGTATGACAAGCTAATCTCTCTAACATCTAATCTATAAACAGGAGAGGAAAATGATCTTTTTGAGTTGTAGGGTTCAACTTCCTATGATCGATACACACTCTCTATCTCGTTTGGACACGTGTGGGCACTAACTCATTCTCATTATTATGAACCATTATTACACCAGACTTTTTTCGAACCACCTGTACCGGGCTCACCTAATTTCTATCTAAAATTGGGTATATAATACCCACATGGAGTAGCTTCAAAATATCCTTTTTCACTACTTCCATAATTGGGGGGTTCAACCTGGGCTGAACTTCCTTTGTTGGTTTGGCTCTTTATTCCAATAGAATGCGATGCATAGAGATGGTAGGACTTATCCCTTTAATGTCTGCAATTGTCCAACCAATCACCATTTTATGTTCCCTTAGCACTTGAATCAGCTTATACTCTTGGGCTTAGTCAAGTTCTTGGCAATGATTACTGGTAACGTCTCATTCTCTCCTAAATACGCATATTTCAAATGGACAAACAAATTCTTTAGTTCCAAAATAGGGGCCTACACAATAGCAGGTAAAAGTTTCTTATGAGCAACAGGTAATTGAATAGATGAGACTACATACCTGTTGGGAATCACTACTAAAGAGTGCAATGCAGCTACAGTTTCTTTTAATTCCTCATTTAGCTAAATCTCTCCTTTTGTCTCTAACTCGAGATGTTTGTCAATTGCCACCTCCAAATTCTCCTTGCTTGTCAACTCAAAAACTTCCTGTGCCAAGAATCAATAACATCAATTGCATAAACAGAATGTTAATCACTGGGGTACCTCATAGCCTCATAAATATTGAATTGGATCTTTTCACTATCAAAATCCATCATTAAGGTACCCTCGTGCACATCAATCATAATTCTTGTTGTTTTAAAAAATGGTCTCCCCAATAATATAGGTGCAGGTTAGGGGAATTATCATCATCCATATCTATAATATAAAAATCTGTAGGAAATACTAACTCATTTACCTGCACTAACATATCCTCAATCACCCCTTTAGGGTAAGTATTAGTACGATTAGCCAGTTGTATAATAACAGCAGTATTTTTCAATGGTCCTAAATTTAAGGAAGCATAAATGAATTTTGGCATGACATTAATAGATGCTTTTGAATCTAGCATGTCCCTTTCAAATTTGGTATACCTATTTTGCATGGAATGGTAAACATACCTTGATCTTTGCACTTAGGGGGTAGCTTCCTTTGAAGAACTACTGACACATTCTCCCCCAAACTCACATTTTTATCATCCCTTAACTTTTTCTTATTTGTGCACAATTCTTTAAGAAATTTCGCGTACCTTGGCACTTGCTTAATTGCATCTAGTAAACGTATATTTACCTCTACCTTGCGGAACGTCTCAAGAATTTCCTTCTCTTGTTCCTCTTTCTTGGACTTTACACACATAGATGGAAAAGGAAGGGGATTAACTTTAATTACAACAGAAGGATTAGAAGTTACCTTAGGTGGAGAAATTTTGGCCTCCTTTTCTATTTCCTCCTCAATGACTGGATCAAATGCTTTCTTCCTAGATGGTGCCTCTAACTGCTTTCCACTTCTCAAAGATATGGCACTCGCATGCTCCCTCAGATTTACTATTGTTTGAGAAGGTAGTTTACCTGAGCCTTGAGCCTCCAATTTGTTTACTGTAGTAGCTAGTTGATTCACCTGGTTCTCCAAATTTTGTATAATCGCTCTTGTCTCTTGTTAAAATTGTTGAGTACGAGTCAAAAAAGTTTTAAATGTATCTTCAAGGGACGTACCTGAATTTGAACTAGGTGGTGTTGCTTGTGTATGCTAATATGGCTGTCGAGGATACTGGAATCTAGGCGGCTTATTCTGATATGCATTTGGTGTTGGCTGCCTATTTCCCCCATAACTCAGATTAGGGTGATATCTCCACCCTGGATTATAAGTGTTAGAGTTGGGATCATATTTCCTTGGTTATACAGGAAATCCTCTCATAGCATTTACTTGCTCTTCTTGTAAAACGGGACACATATTGGTTGGATGCCCCAATGTTGCACATATACTGCATAGCTTAGCTTGTTGCACATTTCCCACAGCCATCTATCAAACCGTAGAAGTAAGGCCAGATATCTATTGTTCAAGTGAAGATGTACTTATGTCGTTTACTTTTCTGGTGGGAGAATCTTGTCTATTTCCAAATTGTTGAGTGTTCGCTACCATATTAGAAATTAAATTTCTGGCAACTTCCGATGTCTTATCTACCAATGCTCATCCACCGGCAGCGTCTATCATGCTTTTGTCTATGGGAAGTAAACCTTCATAAAAGTACTGAATCAGTAGTTGTTCACTTATCTGATGATGAGGACAACTTGCACACAACTTCTTGAATCTTTCCCAATATTTGTACAAGGTCTCTCCAATATATTGACGAATGCCACAAATCTCCTTCTTTATATTTGCGGCCTTGGAAGCTGGGAAGTACCTCTCTAAGAACATCATTTTTATCTCATTCCATGTTGTGATTGACCTTGATGGTAAATAGTAGATCTAATCCTTTGCATTATCCACCAAAGAAAATAGAAAAGCTCTCAACTTAATATGCTCTTCCGATACTCCAATTGATCTCAGACTCGAGCATACAACATGAAATTCTTTCAAGTGCTTGTTCAGATCCTCACCTGCAAGACCTCTAAATTTAGGCAGTAAGTGAATTATTCTATATTTAAGCTCAAAAGCTACATCTAAAGCAGGATATTTTATGCATAACAGTTGTTAATTAAAAGCATGAGCAGCAAACTCCTTCAAGGTCCTGTTATTTGCAGCCATGATTTCCTCTTCTTCTGAATTGCTAAAGGAACTGTTGGATGCTAAATCAAGGGCTATGTTGATGCCAGGCAATGAAACAATAACTTGCTCTCGATTCTGCAGAGCCTCTTTCCTCAACCTACATGCAGTTTGTTCGATCTCTAGATTGAATGTTAAGTCCTCAAGATGAGAGGACTTGGTCATAAACGAAAAACTCACGTAAAAAAATAAATAAATATATGACAAAGAATGAAAACCAACTAGAAATTCTAAATAAAAAAATTATTTTTATGGCCAAAAACACAAAAATGGCCTCAAACCCTATCAAACGTTGTTTTTTAGCCTCGACAGGGTAGGGCCACTGAATCCTTACTGGCTGAAAACACTAGTACTGTTCAGAATTTTGTTTTCTTCGAAACAAGTACTTGCAACGCTCCTAATTCCACTGAAAATTCTATAGTGAATAGTACTATCGAAAATTTCCAAAATCCTGAAAATCACAATTCTCCACAAACAAAGTTAAAAACAACAGACTAACACTACTATTAACTGACTATAACTATTAAGAAAACTTGAATAAAAATTAACACAAAACCACCTCTCCTGCAATGACACCAAATTTTGATAGCATGTCGTCAACACTACAAAATTAATAAACCTTACTTCTAATTATTAACCAGTAGATAGCGTGAGTAAGGGTCGATCCCACAGGGAAGTAGTTGAATTTAAATTCCAACTGTTTAAAATTCAATCCTAAATAACCAAAATATAAACTGGGGGGTTTGTAAAATCAAGGAAACTAATTAATTACCAAAACAAAATTATGAATGAAAATCAATATAAAAACAACTTCAGTTCTCGGTTTATCCTCACAATCAATGTATATTCTCAATTGTAACGCAATCCTATCCTTTCATGGAAGTATCAACCCTAGGTAGTAACAAGCTTTACTACCCAAAATTCCCCTTAATACTGACTAATGAAACATGCTCTTTAACAGTCTCTAACCATTAGAAAACCTAGAACAAGCTCTCTAGATTTAATGTAATGGTTGCTTTAAGTTCCAATGGAATAGGTTAATCTAAGCAATAATCTCACAAGCTTGGATTATTAAACTTAGGTTTTGTTATTCAAGTAATAAAATAGAAAGTTTATCCATAATCTTCTGTTACTAATTGCTACTGCGTGATTAGGAAAAGATCGAGTATATAATACAATCCCTAATTCTAGCAATCGATATCAATTCAATCAATCTATCAAGCCTGAAGTAAATTAAACGAATCAAATATCATATTCCATTAAAACAGAATAACATAAATCAAATCTATAGAAAGGTAAGAAATTACATTATTTTATTAATTATACCATCGATATGTGTTAGGAATTGAAATCCCCTTGAATTGAATTGAAAGAATTTAGCCAAGCATCATAAATTCATAACAACAAGGGTGCGTTTGTTTCAATTTTTTTTTCCTATCCTACCCAAAATATACATTTGTTTTCTTATTCTAAAAATACTATTCTATTTTATTCAATTACTTTTAAACCCCCTAGGTTTGTTAATTTAACCAAACACCCCTTAAAAAAAGTTTAGAAATTAACAAAAATACCCTACCCACCCACATTTGCCAGATTTTGGCCACCACCGCCGGAATGGCTGGAATTTGGTATAATAGCAACCTACGGACTGGATTTAGCCAGTAGTGTGCTGATCTAGCCTTTTCTGGCCAGATTTACGACCAAAGATCTAGCCGTTAGTCGTTAATGACGACCAAAATATGGCTGTCATTGACCATATCTTTGGCTATTATTGACCACCAAACGCGGCTAGATATGATCGTCAATGGCCAGATCTAGCCATAGATTTGGCTTTTTTCAGCTAGATCCATGGTGGATCTAGTTGGAAAAAAGTCATATCGGCGCACGATTGGACAAATCCAATCAGTTGTTCGTCGATATGGCAACTCTGGCCACCCTCCAACGGTCGTGGCCGGTTGTCGGTATTTAATGGGTGGGTAGGAGTGTTTTTGTTAATTTTTATTGTTTTATTACAATGGTGTTTAGTAAATTAACAAACCTAGGGAGTGTTTTTGTTAATTTTTAAATCTTACCTCGTAATAACCACCCAACTTTACTTTTTTCAAAATATTATTCTAAAAAGTATCAGAATAATGAGCCAAACGCACCCTAAGTGTTTTCGAATAATCCCCTTGTGTGTGTGTGTGTGTGTTTTTTTTTTTACTTTGAAAACCTAATGTTTTATTTATAGCCCCTTCAAATAACCCTAAAAACGTATGTACAGCCTCCCAAAAGGTTTACAACTCAAATTCGTAAATTGTAGGCCTTGAGTCCCACTCTTTCCAAAACAGGTTGGCTAATTTTCAGCTGGAACTTGTGAGTTGACTTCGGGTTAGAAAACAACTGAATTCTGGCCTAGTCTGTTCATTAAAGTTGTAGCCCTAGTTATAAGTTTTCCAACGCATCTTCAAGTATCTCAATTGGACTTCTAGAACTCAAGTTATAGCCCAATTACTGACTGGTGCCAAAGCTGTAAAGGGATTGGATCTTCTAACCTCGATGTAAACTTTGAATACCAAAATCTACTAGGATTAAAACGCATAAGCCTAATTTAAAAAGCTCAAGATGTTTACTTCAGACCTCAAGAAGACCTCTTTCTCATTCTGGAACTCTAAGATTGTCAAAGTCTCCACTGAACCTTCAAAGTTCGACTCTGCCAATGTCTGAAAGTTGCACATTAAGCTCCACTTTCATTCACATGCCTCCATTCCTTTCCTAATTTAGAAAATATATTAATTAGCTCAATTAATCACAAAATATATCACAAAGATTGATATAAAGGGATTGAAAATAGCAATTATTGAACACTTATCAAAAAGTTGGCTCTTGAAAAGAAGGATTTACAAATTCATAGCAAATAATGAAAATGATTTTTCTTCTATTTAAAAAAAAAAAAAATTGTAAAATTTAAATCATGTTGAGCTGGATGTTTGTGCAGATATTGGCTATGGATATTAACCTGGAAAACTATGAACTGTGTTTACCTGTAATTCAAAAGGCTGGTGTAGTTCACAAGATTGACTTTAGTGAAGGCCTGACTCTTCCCTTTCTTTATCAAATGATCCAAGAAGTAAGTATTGTTAGAGTTATTATATATTTACTATAACGGTAGTTTAGTCTTTTATACAATAAGGTAGTTTAGTCTTTTATTATTTTTGCCTTGTAAGACTATATTATTTCCTTTTCTCTCTTTTGTAGATTTATTGTATTTTCCCTTCTTTTGCAATGAGAAACCCGAACCCTCATTTTCTCTCTTCTTTGATTTCTCTTTGAATGTTTGATTCTCGCTTTTGAATAATTCACATGGTATTAGAGCTTTGATTATGGAAGTTAGTTCAATCTCTCCAAGAACAAATGCAGAGTTTTGTTGGGTTTGTGGGTGAGATTTGTAACTCGATTTGTGGTGATGTTTTGGTGGTTTGTTGCTAAGTTTATGGTGGTTTTTAGCTGGGTTTGTATGTGAGTTTGTGGTGGTCTTTTGCTTGGTTTGTGGCTAAGATTCTGGTAGTTTGTGGGTGAGTTTATGGGTAATTTGTGGTTGTTTGCGGTGGTGTGCTATGTTTGTTGTTTGGTTGGCCTGATTATGATTTTTCGGGTCATGATGGAGTTGAATTTGTGGTGGACTATGTCAACTTGAAGAAACCCTGATTACAGGGGTATGTTTGCAAGTTTTCAAACCCATAAAGTATTCGTATGGGATTGTTTGCAGTTTTTCAAATGTTGGGGGATGTCTTAAATTATTTCAGACTTTCAGGGTTGTTTTACTATTTTTCCTTGAACGGTTCTTTTATTTTCTCATTGCCCTCTTTTCTTCGATTCTGGTATTTAGTTCTCTCTGTGATTGCTTCTGAAAATAATGATTCATTGCAGTCTATTAGTGTAAAATTGAATGGGAAGAATTTTTTATATTGGAGTTATGTCATAAGAAATTTTCTTAAAGGGAAAAAGATGTAGGGTTATATTTTTGGAACTTCAGGTAAACTCACAAATTAGAAAGAAGATCATTATGCAAAGTTGTTAGATATTTGGGAAGTAGATAATTCAAAAATTATCACTTGGATAAACAACTAGGTGGAACACTCAATAAGAACCCAATTGACAAAGTATGAAATAACGAAAGAGATCTGGCAACATCTGGCAAGACTGTATACACAGTCTAACTTTGCAAAGCAATACCAGTTAGAATCTGACATTCGAGCTCTTGAACAAAAAGACATGAGTATTCAAGAGTTCTATTCTGAAATGACAAACCTTTGGGATCAGTTGACTCTTACAGAATCAGTAGAATTACTAGCTTGTGCAACTTATATTGCTCGTAGAGAGGAACGATGTCTAGTTCAGTTCTTGATGGCACTTCGTAATGATTTTGAGGAACTTTGTGGTTCTATTTTACATCATAACCCGCTTCCTTCTGTTGAGTCGGTAGTCAACGAACTTTTGGTTGATGAGATACACCTTAAATTTCGGGCAAAAAAAGGAATTCTCTTGACACCTAATCCATTTGTTTTGGCAGTTCTTTCTAGGCCTCCTGCCCACTATGAGAACAAGCCTCACTCAAAGGTTGGGATTGGTGAATGCAATTTTTGCAAACAAAAGTATCACTGGAAGGCCCAATGTCCTAAGTTATTGAATATAGGACCACAATCACACCAACAGAAGCATCAATTCAAGCCTCCACAGTTTAGCAACCAATCGCAAGCACAACCATATCGACCTTCATAGTATAATAATGCAACAATTGCACCACCATCAGACTCATTTGGATTTGGAGCCTCATCCTTAAATCCCACACTTGCGTCCGTTACTGAGTAGTTTCAGAAGTTCCTTGCTACACAGCTGCATGCTATGTCCACTTCTTCTCCGATAAGTCAGTTACAAGTCAGTTACCTCTTAGTTCTTTAGGTATGTCCTCCTCCACATGGGTTTTAGATTCTAGAGCTTCACACCATGTCTCTTGGTTTGAAATCCTTTGTTTCCTTGTATCCATCATCATCTATATCTATCATGACTGTTGATAGTGCTCATATGCCATTAGCAAGGGTTGGTTTTGTTATCAAACTTCATTTATCTCTTTTTAATGTTTACCACATTCCTAAGCTAAAATTGAACCTTATTTCTGTTAGTCAATTCTGTGATTCTAGTTAATTAGTCTCTTTTTCTTCTACCTCTTGTCATGTGTAGGATCTGTTGTCCTAAAAGCTGATTGGGACAAGCCGTAGGCAAGGGGGATTATATGTTTTAGATGAGCTGAGATTACCAATATTTGTAGTTCCTAGTGCTGACTTGTCTTCTTTTCATTTGTGTCCTTCAACTTCTAGCTTTTATTTATGACATTTTTGTCTTGGTCATGTTTCAGCTTCCAACTTAAGATTTTTAGCCTCTATAAGAGTCTTAGGAAATTTGCAAACTCGTGATATTTCTGATTGTAGTGGTTGAAAACTTGCAAAATTTTCTACTTTGCCTTTTAATCAAAGTACTTCTTGTTTTATTGCACCGTTTGATTTAGTTCATTATAATGTGTGGAGACCTTTACCCAAAGTAACAAAGGGGGTTCTCGATATTATGTTTCTTTTATTGATGATCACATTCGTTTTTGTTGGGTTTATCTTATGAAACGTTGTTTTGACTTCTTTAGCATTTATAATAGCTTTCGAGCTCTTGTAAAAACACAACACTCTACTATTATTAAGTGTTTTAGATGTGATTTGGGTGGTGAATATACTTCCAATAAATTTTGTGAATTACTTACTTTAGATGGAACTATTCATCAAACTTCTTATAGAGACACTCCTAAGCAAAACGGTGTTGCTGAAGAAAACATAGGACATTGTTGAAACTGCCCTTTCTCTTTTATTGTCTTCTTTTGTTTCCAGTGAATTTTAGGGAGAAGCAATGCTTACTACAATCAATTTAATCAATAAAATCCAATCGTCTCACACTTCAGGTTTGTCACCTTTTGAAAAGTTATATGGGCATGCTCCTGATTATTCATTCTTGAGAGTCTTAGGTTCTACTTGTTTTGTCCTTCTTCCTCGTGTAGAGTGTACTAAATTATCGTCACACTCTACCATTTGTGTGTTTCTTGGTTACAGTGAAGAGCAAAAGGGATATCGTTGTTTTGATCCAGTTTCACAAAAACTATATGTATCTCGCCATGTTTTGTTCTTTGAGCATATACCTTTGTTTTTTATTCCTGTTACTACTCACAACTTGACCAAAACTAATCTCATTCATATTGATCCTTTCTTTGTCCATACAGATAGCCTTCCTCCATAAGTCCCTTCCACTGCAGGTTCTAACTCATCTATTGCTCCTATAGCCCTTTTTCCTCTTCATTATTCTCGAAGAGAAAATAGCATTGTTAGTTCTAAAGATACTGGTACCTCGCAGTCTAGACCTCTCAATACTTCCACTCCTCCTGCAGTTGCCCAAATTCCTCCCGAGATTGTGGATTCTCCTCATTATCCTTAACGTACTCGTAAGTTTACTCACCTACCAGATTTTGTTTACTCTTTTTATTCCACTTCTTTTTCTTCCTTTTTAGCATCTATTCATTGTCTCTCTGAGCCCTTATCCTATAAAGAGGCAGTTCTTGACCCCCTTTGGCAGCATGCTATGAATGAGGAACTTTCTGCTTTGCAAAAGACAGATACTTGGGATTTGGTACCTTTACCTTCTGGTAAAAGTACAATTGGTTCTCACTGGGTCCATAGAATCAAGACCAAATCTGATGGGTCCATTGAGTGCTACAAAGCTAAATTGGTTGCTAAGGGGTTTTCTCAGCAGTATGGTATGGATTATGAGGTCCTTCCAGGTCCTGTTGCAAAAATGACTACAGTTCGTACTCTTATTGCAGTTGCATCTGCTCGTTAATGGCATATATCTCAAATGGATGTTAAGAATGTTTTTTTGAATGGTGATCTACATGAAGAAGTTTACATGGTTCCCCCGTCTAGTGTCTGTCATAAACATGAAGAAGTTTGTAAGCTTAAAAGAGTTTTATATGGCCTCAAACAGGCACCTTGAGCTTGGTTTGAGAAGTTCTCTACTGTGATCACAACTCTCAGGTTTTCCTCCAGTAATCATGACTCGACTCTCTTTATCAAGTGTACGACTACATGTCGTATTTTGTTTTCCTTATATGTTAATGATATGATTATTATTGGTGATGATGTTGATGGGATTGCAGTGTTGAAGTCAGAATTAGCCCGTCGGTTTGAAATGAAGGATTTAGGTTCTCTACGGTACTTTCTAGGTATTGAAGTTGCCTCTTCTCCAAAAGGTTATCTTCTCTCTCAATCTAAGTACATCGTCGATCCTTGAGCGTACTTGTCTCACTGATACTAAACTTGTAGTCTATAGATACTCCTTGTGAGCTCAATGTTCGGTATACTCCTTCTGATGGAACTCCTTTATTAGAGCCTACTTTATATCGCACTATTGTTGGCAGTTTGGTCTACCTCACTATCACTCGTCCAGACATTGCATATGCTGTTCATATTGTCAGTCAGTTTGTTGCTTCTCCTACTACCGGGCAGCTGTTCTTCGTATTTTGCGGTATCTTCGCGTCTTTCAGAATCTTTGACTTTCATCCACCTCATCCTTGGAGCTGCGTGCATACTCTGATGCTGATTGGGGTCATGATTCTACGGATTGCAAAACTGTAACTAGTTTTTGTATCTTTTTGGATGAATCTCTTATTTCTTGGAAAACTATTGTTTCTTAATCTACTGCGAAGCAAAGTATCGTGTTATGACATCTACTACCAAAGAGATTGTTTGGTTACATTGTTTACTTGCAGATATGGGTGTTTTACTTTCTTATCCCACTCTGTGTATTGTGATAATTAGAGTTCTATTCAGATTGCTCACAACTCCGTTTTTCATGAACGAACCAAGCACATCGAGATCGATTGTCATTTTACTCGTCACCACCTCAAGCATGGCACCATTACTTTGCCTTTTCTTTCTTCTTCCTTGCAACTTGCTGACTTCTTTACCAAGTCGCATCCTGTTTCACGTTTTCGTTTTCTAGTTGGCAAACTCTCGATGCTTTCTATAGCCGCATCGTGAGTTTAAGGAGGGATGATAGAGTTATTATATATTTACTATAAGGGTAGTTTAGTCTTTTATTATTTTTGCCTTGTAAGACTATATTATTTCCTTTTCTCTCTTTTGTAGATTTATTGTATTTTCCCTTCTTTTGCAATGAGAAACCCGAACCCTCGTTTTCTCTCTTCTCTAATTTCTCTTTGAATGTTTGATTTTTGCTTTTGAATAATTCACAAGTATAAAACATCACCAAACTACTTGGCTACTCTAAATTTATGATGAAGTTATCAGAAATTTAATCTAAATTAAAATACCTGCTGGAAGAATATCATGGTAGCGTTGATTTCATATTTGTTGATGCGGAAAAGGATAACTACCTTAACTACCACAAGAGGCTGATTGAGCTAGTGAAGGTTGGAGGAGTGAGTGGATATGGTAACACCCTATGGAACGGATATGTGGTGCCACTTGATGCACCACTCAAAAAGTACGTGAGATACTATAGAGATATTGTGTTAGAGCTCAACAAGGCTCTAGTTGTTGATCCAAGGATCGAGATTTGTCGGTTTCTTATTCATGATGAGATTACATTATGCCGCTGCATTAGCTGATCAATCTTCAAGCTGGCTTAAGAGTAATATTACGTTTACAGCACTCTTTTACACCATATTAATTACATCATGATGTAACATATGCCACAACCACACAAATTTTTAATTATTTTGAATTTTTAATATTATAATAGAATTTGTGTGGTTGTGACATATACCACATCATGATGTAATGAAAATGATGTAAAAAAGTGGTGTAAATGTAGCATTACTCCTGGCTTAAACCACTATTCAATATATATATATATATATAATGACACTTTTTGGTAGGAAATTAAAAACTAGCATTTTTTTAAAACCTTCTCAAGAAATAGTACAATCCAATTATATACAAATTTGAATGATGAAAATGTCCTCATATATAAATAAACCCTAGACATTCATTCATCTTCTCCAAACCCATCCTAACCATTCTTGCCATTGAAGACTTTGAAAACCCAGCCTATAAATTGATTCTACTATTTATTTGGTCTCAAATTTCAGTCGATTTGACTTGCATTTGTTGAAGTTGTTGGTTTAGGATGTGAGTTGGGTTGATTGTTGTTTGATGGNTGGCACACGAAGACGAGTCTCCACCTATCCTAGAGTCTGCCAATATAGTGATATAGCGAGAATTGTCCAGCTATCTGGATCAGGGATAGGGATCCTGCCATGCGAAAAAGCCATTTCGATAGTCGTCAAGTGAGGACCCTATCGATCGATCCGCTGGAATAGCCTTGTTTGCTTGTTATCTCGTCTCCTAAAGTCGATAAACAAGGGGATAGGTCTTTCGAATAGAATTCATAACTTTGCCCCCGGAAATCAGAAAGGAACTGACACTTTACTTCACTTTTCCCTTCTTCTATCTTTTCTTTGAAGTAAATGTCTTCCCTGACTATATTTATAGAGAGAAAATATTTACCTTACATAAGAGCAACCCTGATCATTCGAGCTCGCTCGCAGACAGGCGGAAGTAAGCGACTACGAATGGACTGACACTGCCTGGTCTGGAGAGCTCACTTACTTACTTGACTTGTGCTTGACCGGAGAAGATAAAGAAGATTCGAAGAGTACTATCCTGTAACATCCTCGTAATATACAAGCGGATAGGGCACTTTTTTTCTTCATCTAAAGGTATAGTTGTAAGGAAGCTATTGTCATCTTCTGTAACCAATGAAGGAACAATGGAAGCCATGCCTGCAAAAGCCTCGCAAGAATCCGTAGAAGAATATAAAGTCTTATAATAAGAAACAATATGATCAGCAATAACTTGCGGATCCTCCACCATATGACCATCAATATTAAGAGAATGAATAAAAGATTGAGCACGTTTGATCTTGGCATAATTATGAAAAAATTTAGTGCACCTGTCTCCACCAAGATATACGAGACTTCTCTTTCCAAAAAATATGTTGCTTTTGAAGAGCATTTAGAAGATTTTCCTTAGCCATAACCTCCTCCTCATAACGCTCTGGGGTATAACCCAATTGAGAGTTAGATAACTGAACCTGGGAAAGAATTGATCGGGCTTCATCAACTGTAGCATGAATATCTCCAAAAACGGATTTGTTCCAGCATTTCAAACAATCTTTGAGAGCTCTCAATTTATAAGGAATTACAAACATAGGACAACCCAGAACCATAGTGCTTTTCCAACATGAAGAAACAACCTCCATAAAAGACTCATGAAGCAGCCACATGGATTGAAAGCGAAACGGGCGCGGCCCTGAAGGAATCAATTTTGAAGCAGTGAAAATAAGAGGATTGCGATCAGAAACCAGCCTTGGAAGAGTCTGACAATTAGAGATTGACCAATGATCTAGCCACGAAGAATTACATAAAGCCCTATCCAAGCGTAGTTCAATGTGTCCTCGCGATCTCCAACCATTCGACCATGTAAAGGGGGGGGATGGATGGGATATTATCACAAGAGCTGATGAAATGGGAGCTCCGATTCCTATTCACCGGACCGGAGCTAATTACTTTCTTTGCGGAACCATAGCTAATGGCTCACTGAACTATCTTGCCTTTGACCTTTTCTTTTGTCCCTCGCTTCCAGCTTCCCCATTGGTTTTTTTAAGAGAAGAATCTCTGCCCCGAGCGGCTAACTATTCTATTCAAAGCAAAGAGTTCTCTCTCCTCCAACAGCCGAGATAGCTGCGGTTCTTCCTTAAAAAGAAGCAGAAATCGAATTTTAAAAACTATTGACGAGACCCCAATTTCTTCTTCTTACCATTAGCGCTAATAGTATAAAAACCTTTGATTCTCGGTATCCCATCTCAGAAGTCTATTACCTGGCTGGGGTAAGAAAGTTGGCTATTAAAAGGAGAGAGAAAGAAGAACTCGTATTTTTAAGATGATTATTTCCGGAATCTGAGAATGTAGTCACGACTGAAGCAGAAGGTGGAGTTTTTGGATGCTCAATCGGGGCCAGAGGTGAAATTACAGTTATTGGATTCGATCCAGTGGCCAAGAGAAGAGGGCGAACCTAGCATAAGAATTTCTTCTAGGAAAGGGGAATTATAAGCAGCAGTGGCTACTAGCGGAAGAGGATGCGGTAAGGCCTATAATTACACTCATTGGCTGCTTGTCCTAAGAAATGAAATCGGTTATTAACGTCTTATAAGTAGGTTAGGATTGATCTTAGGCGCAGTCCCAATGGTAAGATCAGTCCCAAGACTTCAGAGCGTGTGAGACAATTCATTTATTATAGAACGATATTTTCTTTTATGGGCTGGCCCTAGTGTGTAATGGACTATATTCCTCGATCTAGGTGTATCACCTCCACCAACAGGCATGGATTAATGAGCTATAGGCCCTCTTCTGCTCTTATCGAAGAATCGAACATTTTTTTTTGNTAAATGATAATAAGTAAGAATGAAAATAAGGCACCTTGACTGATGGGTCAGTCACCAGCAGACGAAAAGTATCACGAACGATTCCACAACCTTGAGTTAATAAGGTTCTTAGAAAGAAAAAAAGATGAGAGTTATTCAATAACTTACTACAAAGAATTCACAATTGATTCATTTAAACTAGTAATTGTAAAATTGTAAACCTGGAGTACTGCTGAAGAGCGGCTACCGCATTTTCGACTTCGAATTTTGATGGGACAGAATAGAACGCCGTATAATCTAAGGACCCACCTGCTCTTTTATCTCCTGTCCCTTCTACGGACTCTAGTTTTCTACTAGTGTGGGAGGAGCAGAAAGCAGCACAAGATTCTATGAGAGGAGCAGGAGTTTGATTGGCAGAATTTAGAAAGTTAAGATTAGAAGAAGCCAGAGGAAGAAGAGGGGGAGGGTTTGATGGAGTAGAGAACTGAATCATAGGAAGGTCTATGCGCATGGTTCCTCCTCCCATGTTTAAGATTTTTCCACTTCAGTTAAGCTTGTAGGGATAAGAAAAAGAGAGAGTTTTATTCGAAATTGTGAACCCTATGCTCAGCTCTTGCCAATTATATTAGTACGTGTCAACACTCTGTTGAGATAATTGTGAAAAAAAAAGATTCGTACTGCTTCCTTCGGTGAGAAGTTCCCTTCCCTTTTCTAAAATGCCTGATTGGTCTGCCTCAGAAAACGTACAAAGTGAACTGCTTTTTGGCTGGCCCTACAACCTACCGCTTGGGTTGAACCAGAACTTAAGTAAGAGGAAATAAAACCACCAGAACAGTTCACACTTGGGCAAAGACGACTGACTTTGGAAGCGGAACACGAACCGATTTCCGCTATTCCGGATTCTTATTGAGAGTAGTGAAATCAAGGTTTATGATAAAGTCAGTGAAGTTTCTATGGTGTTCTACCATTTTTACGGTAACACGAGAACATTAACATCTTTAGCTACACAGACTCAAAAAAGTGATTTAGAAATCTTACCAAAAAACATAAGACCCAAGATGCTTTGCTTTCACCTCGTTTACCTCGTGCATTCTAAATTGAAGGGTTTTGATAGATTTTGTGTTATCCAAATATGTGGTTGTTACATATGAAGCTTTTGTAGATGGATTTTGCATAGTGGATTTTGTCTTAGTTTATATAAAAGAAGACCTAAGTAGAGTGTTCCAACCGGTGACACTCAGTTGAGCCACAACAATGTTAAAATAAATAAACACTTCCAAATTATTCCACTACATGGGTTGAGCACTTGAGCTCCTACCGAGAGTTTATATGACTACTTGAAAGAGGGGACCTAGAAGTGGTATTGCTAACCAATCCAATTTGATCTCCCCTTTCAAAGTAATGTAATATTAAAGAGGAAACCTTGAGGGGTTGGTCGATCAAGAAAGTTTGCTCCTTCGTTGACTTTATAGGATCAATAATGCTTGAGTTACCGATAAAGGTACCGATTTGACATACTGATTAAGTTAAATTTTGAGATTTTTGGTAATTGGGCAAGTGTATCGGTATGTGAAAATCGGTGACTTACTCGGTAAACGTAGTATTACTGTTATAGGATCTAATTACTGTAAGGTCACCTATCATATTTGTAATTTAACTTGGAATATTAAAATCTCGAGGATTAGTTAAAGTATACATAAATTAGCTTGGACACTCCGATCATAAAACAAAAATATATTAAAGAGAAAAAAGATATATATATATATATATATATCTTTTTTCTCTTTAATATATTTTTGTTTTATATATATATATATTATATATTCTTGATTTTTATATATATATATATATATATATATATATATTATATATATATATATATATATTATATATATTATATTTAAAAGAGGGAAAAGTAGAGTTCCAACTAAGAGATTTAAAGAATTCAAGAAAGCTTAAGTATAGTTTCCTTATAATCTTTATTTGTATTATGCACGAGTCTTGGTTACAAAAGTCTTGTGAATGTGAAAGCTCTAAAAAATCCCTCAAATTGAACTCTATTTGAATAATGCAATGTTGATGAAATTATTTAATTTTCAAATTACAATGAGATACATATGAAACGCAACGTCTATAACGAAAAACATGATCCATAATTTATTTAAACAGAACCCAAGAGAAGTAACTTATCATAAAACGACGACGTCACATGAGAATGAGGGTAATTGGTGAAGTTCAAAATGTTGAATGCGTTTTCAAATTGGTTTTATACAGAAAACGGGGTATAAAAGCATAAACGCCGTTAAAGAAATCAGGAAACAGTTGGTCGAAATTCAGGGAGTGATCAGTGCTCTTCTCGCAACGTTTCTCATCTCTCTCCTTATACATACGTGTGGTTCACATTTCCTCTTCTCTAAATTAATCTATTTTTAATACCTATTATGTTTTGTGTATTCACTATTCACTGATGCTTGAATTTTCAAACTGAAAGTCTTGTTGGATCAGATGGCGGACGGACACGCGCAGTCCCGTTACGTTAAGTTGACGCGAGATCAAACACCTTCTGAAGACATCACCCCTGGAGAACTCAATCAACCTGTTGAAGTTCCTCAGGTTTTGTGTTGTTCTATTTGTTTTTCTTCTTGTTGAATATTATGTTGATGCGGTTATGAAACGATGTCTTCTTTCTATTTGATCTGGTAGGATTTATAAATGAATATAATGTGTATAAAAGCAGAGAGAAAAAGAGGGAGATTTCTCTCTATTTTAATGAATTTTTGGGTTTATTTTCAAATCAATTAAGATATTTTAACAAGAAAATGTGTAACCGCTTTTAGAGAGAGGAGCAAACAAGTTTTTTTTTATTGTAATGCAAGATTATCTGCATTTTTAAATGCTTGTTGATGATTTTGCTTACTATTGTGCAGTTGAATGTTCAAAGATGCTGTGAATGTGGACAAGTGCTACCTGAAAGCTACGAGCCTCCTGCTGATGAAGATTGGACAACTGGAATTTTTGGATGTGCTGAAGATACAGAGAGTTGTAAGAGTCTCGTTACCCGTGCTGTTATGAATTTTACAGTCACATGCTGACATATCACCTAATTTATGAATTTTAGTTCTGGCATCTATTGAAACATATAATCCATCCTTCCTCAATTGTTTTAAGTTAGATAAAGAACTATGAAAGAGTAACATTGATTGTATAGTTGGAATCACAGAAAGGTGACTAGGATGTAAATGAAGCGTTTATGAGAATATTAAGGATTAGGAAAGAATCAAGACTGGGATGAAAGTTACTGATTGAATTCACCGTTCAGATGATGATATTACAGTGTTTATTTGTGGGATAATGTTACTGGCGAATGGTGACAATATTCCAAACTTAATTCCTTACTACAGCACATTTGATCTTTTATCATAATTGTTAATCACATTGAAGTTTTTAATGTTGTTTGACAGGCTGCACTGGACTCTTTTGCCCATGCGTGTTGTTCGGTCATAATGTTGAAACATTGAGAGAAGAAATTCCTTGGACCAATGCATGTGTTTGTCATGCCATGTGCATTGAAGGTGGATTGACACTTGCAGCGGCAACTGCACTCTTCCATGGAGTTGACCCCAAGACTTCATTCCTCATATGCGAGGGCCTGCTGTTTGCTTGGTGGATGTGTGGCATCTATACTGGTCTGTTTCGACAATCATTACAGAAGAAATATCACCTCAAGGTTATTTTCTTAGAGTTGATAGCTGAGATTTTAATACTTTAAACAAGAATAGTTTTGTACAAGAACAGGAGTAAGTGCTTGAACATGCATTATCTTGAAGTAGCATTAAGGCCATGGATGTGCTGCAAATTTTAGTTTGTCTTTTTATTGTAATTTAATGTTTTCAAGTAGAGTGAACTAGCTGGTTTATTGGTGTAGACTTTAAATCTATCATCTTTAGTCTCTCCTCTGGCATCAGTTCTTTTTTCAGATTATCATCCTTTCTCTTTCTTTGCTGAATGCTTTCAAAGTTGGGTAGCATAAGATATAATCCTTCCAATTTAACTTAAAGGTAAACTTTATTTATAAATCATTCTTGAGAAAGAGTGTATCTGAGCCTTTATAGTTTCCTGTCTCTTAGTTTTGCTTGCCTGGATTTGGTACTTAAAAAATTAGATATATTATCATAGGAGCCAATGACCTATCCTAATTTATAGATAGCTACAAATTCAAGACTTAGATGCATATGCTGTTTGTTTACTCATTATGCTGCTGCTTTGCAGAACTCACCATGTGATCCATGCATGGTTCATTGCTGCATGCATTGGTGTGCTTTGTGTCAAGAGCACAGGGAGATGAAGAACCATCTAGCTGAGAATACACTTAGTCAAGAGGCTGTTGTTAACCCTCCACCAGTTCAAGAGATGAACTCTGGTGAGAACAATCAGTCTGCCCAATCTGCACCATCTTCAAATGATGAACATCGCAATTTGGAGTTGCAGTTGCAGCCAGTGTAGGATTTTACAGTGGATATATACAGAATTCACAAGGAGTTGCTGCCAGAAAAATGATAAATGAAAGGATTATTGACTTGTGCAGGAACTCCGGATAAGCTGCTAGTGATGAAATTCTTATATTTGTCAAACTTGCTTGTTTTGTTCTGCTATCTAGTACCAAGATTAAGGTCTTTATATTTTCAACTTCAGTAAACATCAATCAAGCAAGCCACAGTTCAGATAGCATAGTGCAATTCTGATATGTATTTTTTAGTCTTTTATTTTGATTGTAATCTCTGCAGAAAAAGAATAAAATGAAATTACAAAATAGTTTCCATTCAGCAGCATAATGAGCTTCTGGGATTTCTAACAACAGTTCTGATTTTTCAGCAAAGCATTATCAACACTGGAGAATTACAGTAGCGCATGATAAGGTGACTGGTTTATTATCTTTCTGGGGCATTAATACTTGGGACCTCTATTTGATTGTATGAAGATTTCATGCGGATACGTATGCAAACCTCTGAGTTGATGCAAATTTGATCATTTAGTAAAACCAAATTGAGAGATATATTATTATTATTATTTATTGAGAGATTATTATTATTATTTATAAAAATAATACCCGAGACCCGGAAGTTTTAAGTTCTTAACCAACCCGCCCCAAAATAACAGTCCAGTAGTCGTCTCCAAAATCTAAAACCCCCGAACTCCTAACGCAGCTTAGGGTTTAGGGTTTTATACTCCCCACCATGGCTCGATTCCCTAGATCCACCACACCACGACTTCTATACACCCTCTTCTCCTCTTCCAAGACGACTCCGTCTCATTCCTCATCACCGTCACCGACCACTGCCCTCCTCCTAGGAAACTTCCACCTCCAGTTACGACAATTCTCGGCCGGAGGGAACCTCGCACGCGCCAAGGAGGACAAGGAACCATGGTGGAAGGACTCGATGGAGCACCTCAGAAATATCGGAATCTCCGCGCACATCGATTCCGGAAAGACCACGTTGACGGAGAGAATTTTGTATTATACTGGAAAAATTCATGAGATCCATGAGGTTCGTGGCCGAGATGGTGTTGGGGCTAAGATGGATTCTATGGATTTGGAACGAGAGAAGGGTATCACAATTCAGTCTGCCGCCACTTACTGTACTTGGAGCGGTTACCAGGTAAACGGAACAACAAATTATGGTTGGATGTTGCTATTCGCACCTGAAAGCTACTTTCAATAACCAATATACTCTGTTTTTAAACTTTTAAAAATAATTTTTTTGACTTCTTATAGTTTCACCATTTTAACTTAAAATCAATGGATTAAAAATGTAATTGAATTCGAAGACAATAAAATAAAAAAATCTGGTTGAAAGTTGAGGAAGGAAATGTATGTTTAGCAAAACGTGTGTGGAGTGTTTCTACGGATGACAATAGCCCCACCCTTGGGATTTTGACTTGAATGAGGATTAATTGAATCTGTTTGTGGTTGCAGATTAATATTATTGACACTCCTGGACACGTTGATTTTACCATTGAAGTTGAGAGGGCTTTACGTGTTCTTGATGGTGCCATTCTTGTCCTTTGTAGTGTTGGTGGTGTGCAAAGTCAGTCAATTACGGTCGACCGCCAAATGAGGAGATACGAAGTTCCAAGACTTGCCTTTATTAACAAACTTGATCGAATGGGAGCTGACCCTTGGAAAGTTCTCAGCCAGGTGCATTTGAATGCCATTATTGACCTTTGATACAACTAAATTTTAATGAAATCTTTTAGTCAGCTGTATGTATAAGCTTTTTAGAGGTTTTTAACTATCTTAACCGGTATCCGTACTTACATTTGAAAGCACAATGTATATTATGTGTTGACTCACTGATTAGATTGGTATCTTATATAGGCGAGGTCTAAGCTACGGCACCAATGTGCTGCTGTGCAAGTTCCTATGGGATTGGAAGAGGATTTTGAGGGCCTTGTTGATCTTGTGCAGTTAANGTTCTTGATGGTGCCATTCTTGTCCTTTGTAGTGTTGGTGGTGTGCAAAGTCAGTCAATTACAGTCGACCGCCAAATGAGGAGATACGAAGTTCCAAGACTTGCCTTTATTAACAAACTTGATCGAATGGGAGCTGACCCTTGGAAAGTTCTCAGCCAGGTGCATTTGAATGCCATTATTGACCTTTGATACAACTAAATTTTAATGAAATCTTTTAGTCAGCTGTATATATAAGCTTTTTAGAGGTTTTTAACTATCTTAACCGGTATCCGTACTTACATTTGAAAGCACAATGTATATTATGTGTTGACTCACTGATTAGATTGGTATCTTATATAGGCGAGGTCTAAGCTACGGCACCATTGTGCTGCTGTGCAAGTTCCTATGGGATTGGAAGAGGATTTTGAGGGCCTTGTTGATCTTGTGCAGTTAAAAGCTTATCATTTTCAGGGTTCCAGTGGGTCTGTTTCTTAAGCTGTGCAGTTTGCATATGTATGTTGCCTTGTATATACATCCTTCTATGCTTATTATTGTTGCCTATTACAGGGAAAAAGTTGTGTCTGCAGAAATACCAGCTGATATGGAGGCATTTGTTGCAGAAAAGAGGCGTGAACTAATTGAAACAGTGTCCGATGTTGATGATAAACTTGCTGATGTGTTTCTCAATGATGAGCCTATATCGGCAACTGATCTTGAGGTTTGCGGAAAAATGGAAATAATATGCTATGTGAAAAAGAATGAGGTGACTTTGATTTGTGCCACTGAAATCTAATTTCTTTTCCTTTTGAGTAGGAAGCAATTCGCAGGGCCACCATAGCACGAAAGTTTATACCTGTATTTATGGGTAGTGCATTCAAGAACAAGGTATATTCGATACTTGTTTTTCTTTTTTTCTTTTTATCACCTTTGGATGGTATGCAAGTTGTTATAAGTTATGATAATTGAGATTACACTCTTTTCCTTGTATAGAACTGAACAATGTAAATCCGATGTTCTTGTTATTTACTGCCTTTCTTGGATGACAGGGAGTGCAACCACTTCTGAATGGTGTACTTAGTTATTTACCATGTCCTCATGAAGTTAGTAACTATGCTCTTGACCAGAAAAAGAATGAAGAGAAGGTATTTTATTTGACTGAAAATTTGACCCTGATTTTGGTCCCAATATTTTTTTAAAATAACTGGTTGGGGAATTAAGTTTTTCTATTCTCTTGTAGGTTATATTAGCTGGAAATCCGGATGGACCCCTTGTGGCACTGGCTTTTAAGTTGGAGGAAGGACGCTTTGGTCAATTGACATATTTAAGGTATGCCTAAGAAGTTGTACCAAGTATTTTCATACCTCTGTGAGTTGAGTGCAGTTAAATTTTCATCAATTTTTTGTCTTGGTATTAATCCATTTGTGGATGAAAAATTTATGCTAAGTTGCTAACTGTAATTCCTTGTTGACGGTTGTAGAATTTATGAGGGTGTGATTCGGAAGGGTGATTTCATAATAAATGTAAATACTGGCAAGAGGATTAAGGTGAGCTCAAGGCATGTTATTTCAAATTACAGTAGTTGCATCTATATATCTTGCAGGCCACTTATTTGGAAATTTGATTTTGAGGAAAGAAGAGTAAGAGCCAAAATTCTGCCACCACACAATCATTTTAAACTATTACTAAAACAAAAGTATTATATCATTGTTTGTGATCCATCTTGGGAAATAGGCTCTGTGAAAATTTAATTGTCCTCATATTATGATGGTTTCACTGTGCCATTCAAGGTGTCTCAGCTCAAAGAAATGTAGGTAGCATCAGAAACTTTATTGACATAATTGGTTGTTTGTTGCATGGTGCAAAAAAACTATTTGGTCTACTTTTGTCGGAACAAGTGCATTTGAATAAGAAGGCTGGTATCTTTAAGATTTTTATATATGCGCATAGCTATCAGAGTATTGGATGGCTAAATTATTTCAAAATTTTGTGTGCCAAGATTGTCTGATACTCTTAACTAATGGTTCTTGAATGTAATTTCTAAAGCTATAACATTGTTTTGGACAGGTTCCTCGTTTGGTGCGGATGCATTCTGATGAGATGGAGGTCTTTTCTTTTCTTTTTTTTTTTCTTTCTTAACTTGGCTTCATTCATCTTAGTTATATAATGGAGCACCTTACATTTCTATATAATTTATGGAAACCAAGCATATTTATTATTTTTGAACTTGAAATATTGTGATTTAATATTGTTTTTTCTTTGTTTATTTATTTATTTTATCCACAGGACATTCAAGAGGCACATGCTGGGCAAATAGTTGCTGTCTTTGGTGTGGATTGTGCATCAGGTCCCAATCTCTCTTTTGCATAAACAAGCTAACGCATAAGTTTCCCTTTTTCTTTGTTGATTACTTTTACGATGTGATAAGTATGAGAAGAACAAGTTTTTAAAAATTTAACTGGACTTTGATAAGTTTTTTTAGTTGGGATGAAGGGTTTGAATTTCCAAATGTCAGCATAAGCTTTAGTGTATGAAAACCGTTACTTGGTTAATGTCTTATGCGCTATAGTTGGTATGGGGGTTTATTGATTTTGGACGTCTTATGCACTTGGATAATCTTCTTTATTTTGTTTCACTCTCAACATTTTCTTATGATATGTGCTTTTGGGCAATCAGGGGACACATTTACTGATGGGTCTGTTAAATACACCATGACTTCTATGAATGTTCCTGAACCAGTAATGTCGCTTGCTGTTCAACCAGTTTCAAAGGATTCTGGAGGACAAGTAAGTAGCTTAGTTTTTAATCTATTGCTTTGTGTGCAATATCAAATGAATTATAATCATTATTTTTTTTTTTCTTGTAATAGTTCTCTAAAGCATTGAACCGTTTTCAAAGAGAGGATCCCACCTTCCGTGTTGGCTTGGATGCTGAGAGTGGGCAGGTCTGGGTTGCAAAATTTATTTTTTATATAGAATATATTTGTATAATTTATTAACATTATAGTTTATGCTTTTTTGAGCAGACAATTATTTCTGGAATGGGAGAGCTGCACCTAGACATTTATGTTGAGCGCATCCGTAGAGAGTATAAGGTGCCATACGCTTTGTCATTGTTCAATAATTATATGGGAGGTTTGGATACTATGGCTTATTGAACAATTGCACCTTGCTGAAGTTTTATCTGATTTCTTCGAATAGGTTGATGCAACTGTTGGAAAGCCTCGTGTTAACTTCAGAGAGACTGTTACAAATCGTGCTGAATTTGATTATTTACATAAGAAACAATCTGGAGGACAAGGTCAATATGGACGAGTTTGTGGGTAAGTTATTACTGACCGCTTGATTTTTCGGAGCCACTTGAATTTTATATCAATGTCTGTTTATCTGATTGTGGGGTATTATAGATGCATCTTTTATCCATCTCATTTTGGGACCCCTAACAAACCCAATTTTTTAACTGTGGACAAGGAGCTGGATTTATTAATAACTAGTTTGGCTGTCATGAACACCTGCCATATATGATTTGTATATATAGCACCTGCACGCTGAATTAAACCTTGCTGCACCAGGAAGTTTTGGTCTCGTGCTGGCAAAGGGTCTGCTGGTTGTGGTGTGAAGCAGCCTTATACACTTATGTCATTCTTGCTGATGAAATTCTCTTTTCTTTATTTTGGTAGGTATATTGAACCACTTCCTCCAGGCTCGCCAACTAAGTTTGAATTTGAAAACTTGCTTGTGGGACAAGCTATTCCATCAAGTTTTGTACCTGCAATCGAGAAGGGTTTTAAAGAAGCTGCCAATTCGTGAGTTTTGATTCCCTTTACCTTTTTGATACATATATTAAAGTTGGTGGCTGACTATAACATTGATTTTACTTCTGGTTTTGCCGTGGTGGCTTATATTAAGATGAGGTTATAATGATGATCTTCGCTTCTTGTTTTAATCATATGTTATGTTCTATTGATCTATTTCTGCTTGCAATTTACAGGGGTTCATTAATCGGACATCCAGTTGAAAATCTTCGTGTTGTTTTAACTGATGGTGCTTCCCATGCCGTGGATTCTAGTGAACTTGCATTTAAGTTAGCTGCAATATATGCTTTTAGACAGGTCCTTCTCATCCCCCTTTTTTGGCCATTGGGCCTTATTTTTAATTTCTGTGATGCTTTTTTCCTCCGAAATATCTACTAAAATTTCCAATTTTTTATTTATGAAACAGTGCTATGCAGCTGCAAGACCTACAATATTGGAACCCATTATGTTGGTGGAGTTGAAAGTACCCACGGAATTTCAGGGCAGCGTTGCTGGTGATATCAACAAGTGAGTTTCTCATCGATCTTTTGTATTAGAATATTAGTGGGAACATTCTTATTGAATTTTGTATCTGAAAATTTCTGCACTTCTGGGCATACTGTAGGAGGAAAGGTGTGATTATTGGAAATGACCAAGAGGGTGATGACTCAGTAATTACTGCTCATGTAAGCATTTTTTTTTTGTTTCTCTCGGGTGAAAGTGATTTATTTATACGAACTTATCTTGACTCGTACTCACCTGTTGAGAATGTCTCTTTTGGTCTTTTCAGGTTCCTCTGAACAATATGTTTGGATATTCGACATCTCTTCGTTCAATGACACAAGTAACGTCGAAAACATTTCTCTAGCACTTGTTGCTGAATCATACCTAATAAAATTGTAGTCTGTAATTGGTTGATTCTTTTATCTGCAGGGTAAAGGTGAATTCACGATGGAATACAAAGAACACTCACCGGTTTCTCATGATGTGCAGACGCAATTAGTGAACACTTACAAAGCCAGCAGGGGAGCTGAATAACTGAGGCTTGCTACTGGACATGCCCCTACATTTATTTTTTTGGCCTGAATCACTAATAATACAGTTTCAATTAATTTATTGAGTGTATGTGATATTTATTTAGGCGGTTGGTCCTTGTAGTGGTCACCAAAATTTTGAAAAACACAATAAGAACTGCCTGATTAGGTGGATTGAACATATGCAGGCAACCGTGACCAATAGTTACGCGTGTTCTAGGTTCTTTCCCAAGTCAAATCAATACAAACAAATATGACATTTTGCAGTAAAAGGTTTTCTTAATGAAAAAATTACCTCCTAGGAGTTATCTATCTACATTGTGGCGTTGTAAAGCGCTGCTGCTTTGTGGAAATTAGAAAGCTAGGTATTAAAAAAATGTAAAAACTGAATCTAACTAAATTTTCGATTATCCGAAAAACCAGTTTGGTTTTGGTTTAAAGAAAATAAAACCAAATTTTCTGTTCGGTTATCTGTTTGTAAGAATATGAAAACCGATTTTATTAATTAGTTTATTATAAAAATGTTAAATATTAAATTAAAATTGGTTAACCGGTTTTTTGATATCCGATCAATTTTGGTTCAGAAAAATTCTTAAACTAAAAAACCAGTTTGATTTATAGAATTGGTTAAACACCCCTAAGCTAGAGCGCACAAGAATTGATCAGGAAGTCGTAAACACTCCAAAAATTCCTAATTTTTTGTTCTTTTAACCAAAAAGGGCTCTGATAATCCAGCATTATTAATTCTCTTGCTGGGAATTTATTTTAACCATAGATTTAAATGCAACTTAATAGATTTTTCTTAAAGAATACGGAAACAATTGGCTAATATAGACAATAACTGATTTTAGAAACTATTATGCTGTCCTGATCGTGCAGACAAAACCTATACCTCCTGAGAGTGAAGCTTCTAAGCTTTGAAACTAATTAAAAGCTTCTCGCAGTTTTGTGGGCAGCTCTAGATCAGGCTCAGATTCACTAAGTGGGGAAAAATAGCAATCAACCATATCTTCCGACACCTGTTCCAGACTTGGAGGACTCCACTGCACATTTTGAAAACCATGAGAATCTAACACTCCCTAAATTACGTATTACTATCATTATTCAATTTGAAATTTAATATCATGTTTATTCTCAAAATCCATCTTTATAAATTCATCAAATACCCTCATAGGAAGGTAATAATATCTTTTAATACCTACCTTTGGGGCAAGGTCCTTCTCCACCATTCGTGCACGAATTCCCTGGCAAGGAATTATAGGAACAATGTAGTGAAAAAAACCATAAATATTTTCGTTCATTAGTTGGAAAATCAAAATAGCGTATACCTCACAAAAATCACCAGAAATTTGCTTAGATATCCCTTGTAATGACATTCGGTATTCACGGACCAAGCTTTGATCAAAGGTCTCAAATCTACCTTTTCGTATCTGACCCGTCAACAACATTTATCAGATGACAATGCAAAGATTTTCCAACCGCAACCTAAAATAAGATACAAACTCTCAACGCAAAATAAAAAAGTGAAAAGAGAACGAGTGACTCACAGATCTCAAGGAAACCTTCAAGCTCAGTGGTGAGGCTTCTTTAAGTCTTCTTAAAGTGGAACTGCACCAAGCATCATTTGTTTCAGCTGCCTCGCGTTCCTGAGAAAAGTTATTATGTCATATTTGTTTCAACTTAATGAAGATTTCTTTTCACTTTTTTTCCTTTTAGCATTTTCATTTATCTGTTATGCAAATAGCAGACCATGTTTAATCCAAAGTTTTTATATAGAAGTCTGCTCCCTTAAAATAATACTTTCCAGAGTGAAATGCAGTAGTCTACGAGCAGATAAACGAGTCATTATGTCCTATAATATGTGTGCTTACCAAAGAATCAATAATTTCTTCCACTGTGTCAAGGCTGAAACATTTGTCAAGTATTTCAATCCTGACCAAACGAGACAACTGGTTATCACATAATTGAATACACCATACAAACAAAGATTCACATTGATTTCAAAAACACCAAAGATGGAAATTTGACATTCCACTGTGTTTGTGGTGAAAGGAAAGACAAGTTGGTGGTTCCAACAAAGTTAAATCAAAATTAACTTCCACAATCTAGGTACCATGTAAATTTATACCTGTGAACTACACTCATCTGGTCTGGATGGACAATGTCACAGTATTTTTCCAAGCATGCTTCAATGACAGAAGGATCATCAGTTACCAATTTCCCAAGCGCTTCTTCAATTAATGGGAGTCTCTGTTGGTAAAGGAAAAACGAACAAAAATAAAGATAATAATACTACCAGGAAATGTAAGTAAATTGGAAGAAAGATAAGGGACCAGTAAAACTAACTTCACTGAGAGAATAATGTGTAGCTAGCCCACAAGCCATCATTTCTGCTGGATTGAGTTTTTCCCCTGTCAGAGCTAAATACTCCCCTGCAAAAATCAAACTTCAAATTTATTGGGATGCCGTTCTGAACCAGATCCCAAAAGAAAGACAACCTACCTAATGCAATTCACAGAATAGGAAGGAGGTGGAGGGACTAAACAGTTTCTTGCTTGACAGAGTTAGACTTCAAAACAGATTTCAGGCTCAAAAAGCTAGACTTTCAGACGCTCATTCAGAAATCAAGTTAGCAACCAACTGTTACCCATAAAACTTGAATGTGGCTCATACTATGTCAAAAAGTTACTAATGATCCAACATCTCAAGCCAAGCAAACCATAAACCCATCATAGCATCCAATACCTGTAATACCTTACTTGGACAGTATTATAAAAGTGAAACAAGTAAATTTATGGAAGAAGTACACAATACATGCTCCTAGAGACATTAAAGATCACTGTACTGGAAATTATCAGAAAAATATCTAACAGAAGCACATGTTAAAACAAAATTTTCAATAACTTAATGTTCAAGAGGGTTTTGTTGGTTGATGATAACTCCCTTGAAATTGCATTAAATTAATCTCCCTACACTTGTAAAATTACCAGGATCAGAATGGCAAACAACACAACTGAAAATATAAATCTTCATATCAAACAAATCATGAACAACTTAGTTAAATGCAATAATTTGCTGCAAAAGTGGACAAGTTAAATATGCATAAAAGACCAATATGCACCAAAAATACCTAAGTGACCAGGTAGATGTGAGAGGTAAAAGGATGCGCCAGCATCAGGGTGAAAACCAATTAGAGTTTCTGGGGTTGCAAAAACCTGCAAATTATTAATATAAACTGTCAGTTGACTTCAAAGACCATGTAGTTAAATTCATGTGGTGCATCATCAAAACTAAATTAAAGGGTTAAGAAGAAAGAGACATGTATCCCAATAACATACAGTTCTACCAGAGGCAATCCGGAATGTCCCAGGTATGGAAACTCCAGCCCCGCCGCCCATAGTAATGCCATTCAAAATAGCCACCTACACAAAGATAAATTAAATGCTAACTTCACTATACTGGTTAACACTCATACACTTAAATTAGAAAGATAACAAGACTTAACTGATTATAAGTTCCAACCACAAAAAACATGGATTACAGGAAATTACTCTCCTTCTAGAAAGATATATAAGTAAATAAAGATGATAGTTTACCTAACCATGACACTTTCTGTATTGAACTAAGATTATTCTTAGGAAGGGATTTAAATACAGACCATAATGATGTAGGATAGTAAAGTCAGATTTAGTGATCTCTATATGATTAGTACAGTACCAAAAGCAAAACACATTAAGGGGCAAAAGAGTAATATATGAAGAAAAATAAATAATGTCGGACCTCAGTCATTAGAAAGAGGGAAACAAAGATAAATAAGCAGCATAAGAAGTCATAAACTAATCAAAATGTCTTTCTATAGTGTTCATATATAAAAGAAGTTCTGCATATATTATTATGTCAAAATTAGATTAAACAATCAATAACAAACTACAAAAAACAACCCTAAAGGGTTGTATAACAATTAGTAGGTTACTGATATTCTAGAAACATGTTCTGATTGTTAAAGAAGTTCTTACTCACATGTGGCTTCAAATAGGTGCCTAGCAAGTATATGAAACTATATAGTGTCCTAAAGAAGTTCTTACTCTCTTCAAGCTTCCCTGCACAGAGAACAAACTATTGAATGATTGTATAAAATTATGAATCAACTCATGTGAATAAATAAACATTTACCAATATATATCTATAGAGATATATATCCATTTTATCACCCATTTGTCCTCTCCATTCCAATGTGGGATAAACAACAAGGTAAAATAAAATATAATACCACAGCAGGCAATCCTAAACGCAAGTCAGCCATTAAAAACATGAAACAAACGTCAAATATAAGAACTTGAGGCAAACAAGATCAAGAAACCACAAAGCACAGATTTCCTCTCTATAGCAATATATAACAACCTGGTTTTATCTCAAACTTTCTAATCCTAAAGTCTTTCAATCCATCTTTTGTTACCTGACTATGTGATGCCAACTTTCTGCAAATAATCATTGAAAATGTAGAAATATATTATTCAAAACAAAAGCATTTATCCGTAACATAAGGGCAACAATAAATTCCTTTAACTATACCATACGGAGAATAGACTGAGTAGTGTAACAAAAATGGGGCCACCTTGGTTGATCAAATGATAGAGTGCAACAATATCTCACCAGCACAAAACGCCCGACACCATGCCCTTCAAAAATTCAAAATTATTCCTTAGCGATGAATAAACCAAAATTATTATTAACATCGAACGATATACAAGTTAAAACTTGAATCTAAAAATTGAAAAAATCAACGAAGAATTACACCTCATCACAAAAACCGATACTGGATCATCTTCCAACATTTATAGAGGCTATTCAACTTACCCCCTAAATACCATATAAAAAAAAAATTCAAGGTGAAAAAAAGAAAACTAGATGATACAACTTTAATAAACATGTATTGAAAACGAAGTGTAAAATAAACAAATAAACAAAAAAAATTAGAAACGAATACCACACCATATTTCTGTTGAGAGCATTGAGAACCGAGGGTCTGTTAAGAATCGCCATCCGAGAACTAGCTCTACCTTCCGCTAATACCTATAAGTTATAAAGAGAAAATTAAATTAATTGAATGCTTAAAAAAAAAAAAAAAAAATTACGCACTGAATTGAGGTTAACTTACTTGATTGTCAAGATCATCATTAAGAATGTTTTCTGGAAGAGAAGAAAGAGTCCGGTATAGAGTGAGAGCTCGTAAAGTGTGGCCACAACGCCTTACAATTGATGCCTTGAAGCTTTGCATTCTCTTCTCTCTCTCCTCAGTTGCTCTTATCAGAACGGGCTTGCCAAGTAGCCATTGCATATATATAACAAAGCGAACGACATGTTCCCACCCAAAGATAAGTGAAATAGCAAGTTTTCACCCCTGATTCCATTTATTCCATATTCTCACCCTTAATGAGTTAAAGTGACTCTGTTAGTGACTGTTGAGCTCCGACAAGTGCTATTACAAAACTACCCCTATACCGTCCCATTCCAAACCACCCATTCCCATTCCCGTTTGGGTTTTGTGTTTTTTGCCCAACTTCCCAACCTTTTTCCGGCCGCCCTTGCCACTATAAATCATCCCCCACCCAGCCATTCGACTCACCGGGCCGCCTTCTCCAAAACCCTCATATTTCTCAACCCTGTTCACCCTCTTTTCACCGTTGATTGAAGGCCCTTTCCCTAGGGCTTGGTTGAGTTAAATGATGATTGGGTTGTGGTGCTTGTGATGGGGTTATGATGTGGGTGGCGATGTTTGTCGACAGGTTGGCACCGAAGGCTGGCCGAAAAGTCCCACGGCTGTGGAAGGCAAAAAGTCGCTTAGATGGGTTTTGCTGTAGTTGGGAGATGGTGTGGGTTTTGTGGCAACTGGGAGTTAGTGTGGGTTTTCTAGCGATTGGGTGATGATTTGGGTTTTGAGGCGGTCGGGAGATGGTATTTGAGGCGGCGAAGGGATGGTAGTGGGTTGGTGGCGGTGGAGTTGAAAATGGGGTTGTGAGAAAATTTTGGTAAAAAGACGTAAATACCCTCTAACCGTTATGTTAAATGATTTTTGGTTAATTTAAGGGTGGGAATGTGGAATTCATGAAACCAGGGGTGGGAAATTGTGCTGTCAATAAACCTTGGGGGGAACGGGTCGTTTACTCTATATAATATTATCATCAACGTTTTTATACCCGGTTTAGGCTTCATGTTGTACACGGTTTGCTTCGGTTTTGAACATATTACCGTTTAAATCTTGACATTAAAATAAAAATTATAATTTTTTAATTTCAAAACAAATTTTAGATTTATTTAATTTCACAATATTAATCTGAATTTTTCATTGGTAGATACTATATATTATTAACTATTTCAAAGGTGAATAAGCACTTAAAAACCTTATATTAAAATTATTTTCTATTTAAAATTTTGTACACTTAATAATATGTAATTCTATATATCTTTTGAAAGATTGTTTTAACTTGTTACATCTCAACAAGGAACTTATTGATGCAATTTCTCGCATCAACACGAAGTACTTAAATATCCTTGATACGTAAGAGGTCTTATAAGACTCATGATTCTAATGTTGGATTAATGAATGAAATAAAAGCATAATAATAACACAAGACAGAGATTTTAGAAATGGTTAGGATGTTTCATGCAAATTCTACATTTACTGTTTTTTATTGTTTTATGTGTTTTTTTATGCGCACAAATACAACTTATAAAGTATGAATGAAATCTCACTCTTATGAGCATGTTTATTTCTTTATTAATTTCTAAATATAAAAAATAATTTTTAAATTTTAATAGAGAGAGTATGCTTCTTCAAGAAAGAGATTTAACAAGAGAAGAATTAATAAATAAAATGTATATAAATTTATAATTTATTAATTAAAATTAAAATACAGAGTAAAATTTGATAGTTCAATATTCATAATTTTGATCATAGTAAATACATAAAACGCAAAGAAACAGGCCAAGTGGAGAGATGGTGCGGAGTGGAGGGTGCACGGAGATGATATGAAAACAAACTTTCCTTCCATTTCGCAGCTGACACTTCCATCAACTGCAAAAGTTAGAAGATTCATCATCCCTGTCACACCTCACAACCCTATCTTTATCCTCGATCCTATTTCCTTATCTTTCAATCTCATATCTTTTTCTCTCTATATCTAAGCAAATCACCCTTCTTAATCCGATCCAACCTCTCCTATTCATCATCATTGTTCCATTCCCACCCTCCAAAACATCAATCTTTCCACAACAATGGCCAAGAACCCAATGAGAGTTCTAGTCACTGGCGCTGCTGGTACTCTTTCTTTTCTACTACTACTTCTTCCCTTTCTATAATTTCAAACACGTATGCTGAATATTTCAATCTTCTGAATTAAGTCTTAAAACAAACATGACAGTATATTTTAATCTTATTCTTTTTCCATATTCATCATTAAGTTTTCTTGGCAAAGGTATTTTGTAAAAGGTGGGTGCTTTGCTTTGGAGTGAATGATGTTTCTGTACATTTTCATGGCTTGTAGACTTCATTTTGGTATCTCATTGCCGTATTGCTGAGGTGTGTGTAGAGATTCGTAGACTTAAATAATATTGTATCTTTGTACATATATGGACGACAGTTAGTTTCCTGATTTTAACAGGAAGATTTGTGGTTCTTTTTGTTTTGAGAAATGGATTACTTTTACATTGTACTCCTTCAGAAAATTCTGGTTGTTTTGTTT
Organism: Pistacia vera; assembly: GCF_008641045.1. Lineage (NCBI taxonomy): Eukaryota > Viridiplantae > Streptophyta > Magnoliopsida > Sapindales > Anacardiaceae > Pistacia > Pistacia vera. The sequence continues at coordinate 3,481 of NW_022195352.1, read as the reverse complement.
TGTATTTCGTTGTTTTGGAAGATTATAAAGCACATGGCAAGTTTCCTAAATGTACCAAAGGAACCCATTACAATATTGGTCGCTGGGGCTGCAGGCAAGCTATTTGAAATCTATTTTTCTTGAAAAAAAAAAAAAAAACAAAATCAGTTTTTTTTTTTTTTTTAATTCCTTGTCGAAATTATTTAATCCTTAAGTCGTCATCATGCATGGGCTAACAGATCGAAAATCTAAAGCCGCCGATGATACAGTGTTTTCCCAAAAGTCAAACCTCATATCTCTCCTAACTTTGTTGTTTATTATTTGACCAACATTTAATGTGTATGTATTAATTTGAATAATGTTGAACAGGGCAAATAGGGTATGCTCTTGTTCCAATGATCGCCAGGGGGGTCATGCTAGGTCCTGATCAACCAGTAATCCTGCACATGCTCGATATTGAGCCTGCAGCTGAGGCCTTGAATGGGGTGAAAATGGAATTGGTAGACGCTGCCTTTCCTCTTCTTAAAGGTGTTGTTGCTACTTCGGACGTTGTTGAAGCCTGTAAAGATGTCAATATTGCTGTCATGGTTGGTGGATTCCCACGAAAGGAAGGTATGGAAAGGAAGGATGTTATGTCTAAAAATGTATCAATTTACAAAGCTCAAGCTTCAGCTTTGGAGAAGCATGCCGCTCCAAATTGCAAGGTGAAAGACATGAAACCCTTACATTAAATGATTAATTCTTATATTTCTCCCCATGAAGTTGTCTTATTTTTCTCATTATTTATAAACAGGTGTTAGTCGTAGCGAACCCTGCAAACACCAATGCACTGATTTTGAAAGAATTCGCACCTTCAATCCCAGAGAAAAACATCACATGTCTTACACGTCTTGATCACAACAGAGCATTGGGCCAAATCTCTGAAAGGCTGAAGGTTCATGTTAGCGATGTGAAGAATGCGATCATATGGGGCAATCATTCTTCTACTCAGTATCCTGATGTCAATCATGCAACTGTGGCCTCTAACAATGGGGAGAAGCCTGTCAAAGAAATTGTTGCGGATGATAATTGGTAGCTAAAATGTTACTTAATTTCTACCTGTTTTATTCATCATTTTTCTAACTTTTTTCATTTTTATTTTTGTCGTAGGTTGAATTCCGAATTCATCACCACTGTGCAGCAACGTGGCGCTGCCATTATCAAAGCTAGGAAGCTATCAAGTGCTCTCTCTGCTGCAAGTTCTGCTTGTGATCATATTCGTGATTGGGTTTTAGGCACTCCAAAGGTTGGTTATATCCTCATCTTAAATTGTATGCAGAATCCATTTCTTCTATTTTTCTGTACTAGCATAATTTATTTGTTTTCCTCTGCATGTTTGATTAAGGGGACTTGGGTTTCCATGGGAGTGTATTCTGACGGATCTTATGGCATCCAAAAAGGCCTTATCTATTCATTTCCTGTTACATGTGAAAACGGAGAATGGTCAATTGTGCAGGGTAAGTTTATTAACTGAATAATGTTTTAGAAGCTAAAAATTTTTACAATACTAAAACATATGTTTACTGAAATTGCAGGTCTCAAGATAGATGAATTCTCAAGGGCAAAGATGGATGCAACAGCTAAAGAATTGGTCGAGGAGAAATCATTGGCCTATTCGTGCCTCAATTGAAACTCAACTTGCAATTGACGCTGTACTCCTCTTCTAGTAGGAAATATTATATAGACAATAAGTTTATTAAAAATAAAAACAAGGACCCTCTTGTTCTAATCTTAGTTAATGTAATAATAAGCATCCCTTCTTTCTTGCAGTTGTTATTTGTGTTATTGGAAGGGGATGGTCTTTCTTTTATTTATAATATAATGATTATTGTTTTACTTAAATATTGTTTTACTTAATTATTGTTTTAATGTGTTAATGCTTTGATTCCCATCAATCAGAAGTACGTAAGATCTTTATGAAACTTGCTTGAAGAACTTGTATGGAATATATTATGTGATGCGGAATCTGAAAAGTACAACCTAAAGATTTTTAAAGGTGGCTCGGCATATATATTATAAATAAAATGACATGTAGGTGACTGGGGATTGACCGCACAATATAATGTAGTAAATTATTTGGTCCAAATTGAAATCGGACTTTCAATTTTTCAAAAATCTTATCACGATTAATCCAAACTCTACATTCGACCACGTTTTTAACAGCTTGAAATGGGTCTAGGAAAAGGAAAGCCACGCGCGTGCACCATGTACTAAAACCGTAATCTAAGCGCAAAGCCATGCGCGTGTACGTTTCAATATTACACACCCGCATTTAGGGCTATAAAAGAAGGTAATGACGAAAGACCACTGAGAAGTGCATTTAGCGCCTAAGTTTCAAAGATACCGTTAAGAATTTTTCTTGCTATTCCAGTTTCTAAGTTACCCACCCCTACGCTCCCAGATTTGAACCCTCTTCCTCACGACTACGACGGCGAAGGCGAAGGGGAATCCAACGTAAGCTGTTCCACGGCAACGCCGACCGGTGAGATTTTCTATTTTTTGTCGTGAATTTAAGTTTGATTGGCTTTTTAATTATATTTTCTGTGCATTTGAAGACGGGGGTGTTGTGATTTTGCGTCTATGGTTTATATTTATCTAATGTTTAATGTAGAGATTTTGTAATTGTCATTTATGCCTTTGAATTTCAATCTAAATATTTATGCTCCCTCTCAAAAGTGTAGGAATATTTTTGGATTAAATTCTAATTAGGGTTTTAGGTGAGTATACAGAAGGTGTAAATATTTGTTTGACCTATTCTTTGACTAAATTCATAATTAATTTGTTGTTTTCTATTTCTCTAATCTCTCTCCTTTTCTTTTGTATATGACTTGGGGATTCGATATATGCTTTCCACTTGAATTTGTAGTCAACATACATGGTTCTTGCTGCCATTTATCTGAATACAATTTTGAAAGCAAACATATTGTTTCTTTTAGGTTTTAAAAAGTGAGTAAAGTACTTTCTGAAGCTTGGTTGAGTGTTTGTTTCAACTTTTCTAATTTGGAAGATGTTTAAATGAACAATCAGGCGAGAAATATATTGAGGATTGAAAAATGGGTGAGACTATGAGGCAACTCCAGCAAAATTTGATTGAGCTTGAAACTGAAGCTGAGCGTCTTCTTTTAGCCCGACATCAGGTAATTGAATTCTGACCCAAAAACTTTCTGTTTTCAACATATTTGTTTGAACCCCCATACTCTGTTTGGTTGCTGAAGAATGAGTGGAAGTAAAATGATTTTTTTTGGAAGCAGCTATTAAGTTTCTTTATGATATCTGAAGTTAAACATTTGGCCTCTTTGAAAAGAAGTTGAAATTTTTGAGTTAGGATACTGGTTTTTTTTTTTTTTTTTTTTTTTCTCATAGGGGTGAAGGATCAAGACACTATGATGTGTTTTAAAATAAGCCTGATGCAACCACTTTGTATGACTGGGTTTTTGACTTGTTGGAAAATTTTGAAGTATTA